>NC_138770.1:150557966-150652966 GCF_965119305.1 Pelophylax lessonae | reverse complement strand
TGGTGACCTTTAAAAAGGATTATGTGTGATTGTGTGGATAATTATGCCACCTTAAATTTGCATCTCCCACATACCATGTGCAACTCTTGCAGGAATTGTGAATCAAGGATAATTCAGCACAGCTTAATGAACAGACACATTGAGGAGTGTAGGAACACACCGTCAGATTACCCGATCACACTATGGGGTTTTAACTCCTCCATAATTTTGCCACTTTGGAAACCAAGTGCTTACTTTATGTATACTTTTTAGACGGAACTACAATTTCTAGTAGGGTGATATCATTGCATGAGATTTTCCCTCACTTCCTGTCTTAGTGTCACCAAGACAGGAAGTGAGGGCAATATCACTGTGGGGAAATAGCTTGCAATTGTTGCCTTATAATGTCCATAGTATATATAAAAGGAAAGAATTGCTGGCTGTATCCCCACGGGAGATTCCCTCACTTCCTGTCCTGGTGACACCAAGACAGGAAGTGAAGGGAAATCTCCTGCAATGATATAACACTGTTACATGTTCTAGTTATGTAGCAAACTTAAGAATATACAAAGCAAACATCTTTTTTTTTCCATTTTGGCAAAATCAGGGATTCATTAAAAAACTATCTTTGTTTGTCCCGTGGCTTGCAGGAAAAACATTTTGCCTTGATTCCACCATCAACACAGACAGGGGAAACCCTCCTGCGGAGCCATTGTGTTCTCCTGGTGCTGCCCCTGCCAGGAAAACACAGTGATTATTGCTAGTGGCTACAAGAGATGCTAGCGATAAGTGTGTGTAAAATCTGACAGACTGGTTGTACGTTGTCCTCCAGGTGATCGACCAATCAACTTGGGTACCTTCAGCCTGGCCATACACAGTTTAAATCTGCATCTCAAATGAAGCAATCCCATTTACATATAACACTCCATAAAGGAGAATTGAGGGGCTTATCAGGTCTGCGTCAAAAATTAACAGCCACACCCAATCAGACAGCTCGTGTTAAAAGGGACCTGAAAAGCAATCTGCATGGCTTGCTTTTCCAAGCATTGGCTAGTTTAGTGAGCCTGGACTAATAACAGTCACTGTAATGCTACCCATACTGCTGTCCTTTTAACATGGTGACAAAAGTTGATACCTATGCTACATGTGTGTAAAGTTACTTGCACCCTGCTAAATGGACAGCAATAAGGTTGTAAATACAGTGACTGCCTGTCCCCCCCCTGATGGCGGCCCTGGGTGTGTCATGAAAGGCCAATTGAGAAAATGGCTATATCATGTAGAGGAAATCACCAGTGTGGGGCAACCTATGTCATGGAGGTAGATTTGGACATCGATGTATATGTATCACCAGAAATGGAATTCTTTGTTCTACAATATCTCAAAGACGACCTAGCATGTTATTTGAAGACTGTACTATTTTGGACATACTTGGACTCAAACATACACTGCTCTTTCCACAGCTCCTCCTCCTCTGGGGGTATGATAATGTATATACGCATCTTCACCAAAAGCACAAGATGATGTGTCGTCTCCGGATGAGGCTGCAGCGGAGATTTCAGTTTCTGCCTGAGATAGTGGATCTGCAGCGGGCCTGGAGTGATGCCAAAAGGCGCTCACCCAAGCTCCTGCTAAAGGCTGTGGAGCAAATCTCCGGTAAGTAAAAATATACATTACATGTGACCAGATAGGTTACAATTTTTTGGGTAGGTGGACATGTGTTTAGCTATGCAACAACACTAATACCAACACCCCCCCCCTCCCTCTCGCTCCTACCTTTCCTACCTCCATCAAGTGTCTCTTCACAACCTTTAATACTACTATGTACATTCGTATTTTTTATGTTTTTTTTTTTTCTTCTGCTTCTAGCCAAAGCGGACGGACGGCACCCTCTTGTGCTTTTGGTGAAGAAGGGGAGGAGGAGGACGGCCACACTCCAATATGCAGTCAGAGGCAGCGAGCCATTTGAGCAGCTGAAAATTGTGGATCGTAAGTAGAAAATAAAAATGTTAGAAATTTCTAATCTCTAATCACATTTTACAGAGCCCCCTTTACATCGGAGTCTCCAGACTTACTACACTGTAAGAGGGAAGTGTGAAGACTCTGATATAAGGAGAGTTTGGGAACCATTATTTGAGGGGGGAAGCTGGGGACTCTGGTGTAAAAGGGAACTCTGTGTTCCCCAAAGCTCCCCCATACATCTGAGCTTACAGAGACCCTCTTACACTTCCCTTCCTCAGTCCACCACAGTCAAGGGCACAACAAGTCCCACTGCAGAAGGCTACCTGCTTGGACTTGTAATCCTCTCTGTAGGGGAATGAGGAAATACTGCCTGCTATGCTAAGACTTGTAGTGCCCTCTGTTAGGGACTAAGGATTCCTCAGTCCTCAACATTCTAGGGCACTATAAGTCTCAGCATAGTGGGCTGTCATACCTCAGTCCCTCACAGCTCGGGTCAAAAACAACACAGTTAAACATCTAAAGGACAACTCCAAACAAAACTACCAATAATGGACAGAGTCCATATGCTCTATAATGTCAAAGACCCGCTACCACTCACCTTCCACCTCTGGTGCTGTCATTGTGTAGGGCAAAGGGCTCCATCTACACCATGTTTGGCTTTCATGTCAGATAGGCAGGACTTGCTCAGCTCCACTCTCTTCCTTGGCAATTGACTCTGGCGTCATTGTGGATCTTTCCTCCTCTAGAAAACCCCCAGGGGCCCTCTCCTTGTCCCCCAGCCACCCAGGGCCTTCTTCTCCTCCTCCTCCACCAACCATTTTCAGACTCTTCCAACTTCCCTGGGGCTACTCAACCACTTTGCATAGTGGACACAACAAATCTATGACCAGCCTGCAAAATATCAAGTCTGGGCCTGGTTACCTGTATGTTCCGGGTCCAGGGCGGAGCTCTCCTCCCAGAGCAACAACTGATGATAGCAGAGTGAGTTGACCGGCCAGTCACTTCCTACTGGTGCAGGTACACACCTACCGATTCCTCCACATCTTAGGATAACATGATCAGACGGCCAATCCCCAGGCAGAGAAGGAGGAGTAAGTGTCAGCGGACAACAGACACCTGGCAGACGCAGTGAAGGGACTGCAGCACACTGCTGCAACTTTTTGATCCGAGGATTGAAAGCAATCTTTTACTTGGGAGATTTCCCTGACTGCGCCCTTCGAAATGTTGGTGCTCCGCCACTGGCCGCAAGGCCCCTGTAGGTGCGAGGCCTTAGGCGCCCGCTTAATTTGCATGGTGCCCTCCTGTTTTAAAACATGGTCAATGCATCTCATTGGTGTAAGTGCACTTCTATGTTCTGAATTGTAGGGGCATTGAGTATGGTGCTAGCATGATGAGAGGTTACTGCCTATTTGTGTCCATAAATAATATATAATGTTTTTCTTTTATTTTAGAAACCAGTGATCAGGATGTGGAGGCTCAGCCTTCTCAGGCCCCCTGTAAGTAATGTGGATGTGCTGGTGTGTTGTGTATTAGGTCAAACTTGGAGGAATGATTGTTTGTTTTGTTTTCTTTTGTGGTTGATGTAACTTCAGCAAGAGAGGAGCCTCAGGCAGGGCCAAGTCGCCTGGATCCGGGCCAGGAACACATTGGTGCCCAAGAAGAGGCCAATTGGTCTCAAGCGGATGAGGACCTGGGCTCTCCTCAAATGGGAAGTAAGTATTCTACATGTGTTTGTGTGTTCAATGTGTCCTGGGAAATCTAAGGGCTGTAATATCTATATTTTGCCATTGGGGTTATGTAGCAGCTGACATTGAGGATGTTAGTTGTGGAGGACTGGGGAAGAGGGGCTGCTGCTTACCCAGTCCAAAGTAACTACTACCTTCAATGTTTCCCAACTACTTTCTGTGTGCCTTTATCAAATAGCTTTGGTTAAAGGATTGTATTTGTGTCTTTGTGTTTCTAGGAGATACGACGCCATCCCCCCATGAAGGGACACCATCCCCCCATGTAGGGTCTCCCCCATCCTCCCCCACTCCAGGCTCCCCTGAACTAGTCTGTAAGTACCTAAAATTAGATTCTCACATGAATTGTGTGTGCTAGGATGATGTGTATCTAGGATAATCTAAGTTGGAGTCTAAGCAAGTGTAGTTTTGCTATATGTGACAGGAAGGTTGGTCATGAAACACTCTTGCTTAACCTTCATGTTTGCAAGGTGGTTTTGGGGAGCTTTACAGGACATGTTATCTTTTGTAAGTTATCTCAAGCCACCCTATTCTAAATTGGTGTTAGTTTCTCTACATTGGAAATGGTGTGCTTTGTACTTGTCAATTTTTTGTGGACATTGTAATTTAATCATGTCCTGATTTAGTCAACACTGAAAATGTGTGTTTGTCAATCTTTCATAAATACTCTTCCTCGGTAATGTACCACATTCCAGTTCACAATTTGTGTTCTTTTTGTGCAGTTTCTCCCGAGCCAGCCACGCCATCAACTTCGGGGGCCCAAAAAAAAACTGATGATGGTAAGTTGTGTGCTTTTCCAGGAATGTGTCTACTTAGTAAGTGGAGAAATGCTAACTGTGTATGTCCCCGCTCAGGCTTCAAGTTCCTCTAAAGGCAGCAGGTTCTTTATGTGAATGCATTCTATGCATTAGTATTCCAAGTGATAGGTGTGCATATTCCCCCTAAGACTTACTGGGACCATTTTTTACGGTCCAAATTTTTGCACTAATACTTGTCTGGAACAGACTCCCCCTCCTCCTTAACTGAGGTGACAGCATGCCAATATTGCCTCCTGATGCTGTCACTCCTAATCATTGAGACCATTGGAAGGGAGGGGGGCAAGGCTGGCTCACAGCCTAGTGCCTGAACAGGCACAGGGTGCTTGGCTTCATCTCATGTGCCTCCATAGCAAGCTGCCTGCTGTGGGGTCAAACAACAGGAGGGAGGTGCCTAGAGGTGTGTACAGGGGCCATGTAAAAAGGAGGATTGTTATTTCTCTTGTCCCCAAAAACCTAGAGAGTGTAAGTCTAACCTGATTAGTTTTCCGCAGCCCTCCCAAAATAATATGTTTCCAACACTTAGAACAGGCAGGGCTGAGGCACCAAAAACATCAGAAAAACACAATCAGCACAAAAGCAGGGAGTACGTATCCTTAACGCTACAAGCTTCACCCAGAAGAATGACGCTTGCACTGTACAAATCTGCATCACCACCATATCAATGTCTAAATAAAACTTTCAGGGAAATGTGGAGGGGTAATGAGTGGGTGTTAGAGCGTTTTCATGACTGCGTAACCTACAGTTAGCGTGAGTCCATTTGTTGATAAACTTTTTCTTCTCTCTTAACACAGCTGGGATGGCGGAAAGGAGATCAGGGGAGCAGACACATCTGCTCCGTCCAGAACTGGCCCTCAAAATTCCTAAGGGTGAGTCTCTACTATGTGTCAGGTTCAATCTATAGACAGTAAGAGTGAGAGAGAACGCTCCACAGATTCCAATGGTGATAGAGATAAATGTGTGCACATGTATCGTGTTGACCAATTGAACCCAAAACACCTTACATTCTTCAAAATGATTGCTTGTGTTTACATGCAGAAAAGCATTTTACTTAGCTTTGGTGGAACTGCTACTAACATTCCAAGCCATCTTATGTAACCTTTTGAACAATTTGCTGTGAAAGTTTGAGTTTAAGGTTTACAACAGCAATTTAGCATATTTGCTTCAGAGTGTTGATAAAAGCCAACCAATAGACTCCTAAGCATATTTGTTGAGGCACATTAATTACAATCCTTGTTTGGATCATTTTGCCTAAAACTAATTGTCATGTTTTTTTCTACCCAGGGCACACCCACCTCACCTACGAGGTCCTCCTGGATTATATGAGGTGGTGCGGAGACCGAATTCTATATTTGGAACACCTTTGTGGCGTGGATCCAGACCCTAAGGAGCCATTCGTTAGGAATGTCACACCTTTAAAAAGATCCTAGTATTTTTTTTTTGTTGTTTGTTTACTTATGTTGCACGTTGCAACACAAAGAAATGTCACATTTGTAATTGTTGCCCATTATAAACAAAAATCTAACAAAAAAATCAAAAACAGTTTAAAAAAATACCCTTTTTTTGGGACCCAAAAAAAAAAAAAAAAAAAAAAAAGCCTTGTTTTTGGCAACCAAAAAAAATATAAAAATTTATAAAAAAACCCTTTTTTTGGGACCCAAAAAAACAAAAAAAAAAAAAAAAGCCTTGTTTTTGGCCACCAAAAAAAATATAAAAATTTATAAAAAAACCCTTTTTTTGGGACCCAAAAAAACAAAAAAAAAAAAAAAGCCTTGTTTTTGGCCACCAAAAAAAATCTAAAAATTTATCAAAAAACCCTTTTTTTGGGACCCAAAAAAACAAAAAAAAAAAAAAAAAAGCCTTGTTTTTGGCCACCAAAAAAAATATAAAAATTTATAAAAAAAACCCTTTTTTTGGGACCCAAAAAAACAAAAAAAAAAAAAAGCCTTGTTTTTGGCAACCAAAAAAAATATAAAAATTTATAAAAAAACCCTTTTTTTGGGACCCAAAAAAACAAAAAAAAAAAAAAAAGCCTTGTTTTTGGCCACCAAAAAAAATCTAAAAATTTATCAAAAAACCCTTTTTTTGGGACCCAAAAAAACAAAAAAAAAAAAAAGCCTTGTTTTTGGCCACCAAAAAAAATATAAAAATTTATAAAAAAACCCTTTTTTTGGGACCCAAAAAAACAAAAAAAACAAAAAAAGCCTTGTTTTTGGCAACCAAAAAAAATATAAAAATTTATAAAAAACCCTTTTTTTGGGACCCAAAAAAAAAAAAAAAAAAAAAAAGCCTTGTTTTTGGCAACCAAAAAAAAAATGTTTACAAAAAAGCCTTGTTGTTTTTATGGCAACGGACAAAACCACAAATGTTTACAAAAAAGCCTTGTTGTTTTTATGGCAACCGACAAAACCACAAATGTTTACAAAAAAGCCTTGTTGTTTTTATGGCAACGGACAAAACCACAAATCTTTACAAAAAAGCCTTGTTGTTTTTATGGCAACCGACAAAACCACAAATGTTTACAAAAAAGCCTTGTTGTTTTTATGGCAACGGACAAAACCAAAAATGTTTACAAAAAAGCCTTGTTGTTTTTATGGCAACCGACAAAACCACAAATGTTTACAAAAAAGCCTTGTTGTTTTTATGGCAACGGACAAAACCAAAAATGTTTACAAAAAAGCCTTGTTGTTTTTATGGCAACGGACAAAACCACAAATGTTTACAAAAAAGCCTTGTTGTTTTTATGGCAACCGACAAAACCACAAATGTTTACAAAAAAGCCTTGTTGTTTTTATGGCAACCGACAAAACCACAAATGTTTACAAAAAAGCCTTGTTGTTTTTGGTAACAAACTAAACCAAAAATGTTTACAAAAAAGCCTTGTTGTTTTTGGTAACAAACTAAACCAAAAATGTTTACAAAAAAGCCTTGTTGTTTTTATGGCAACGGACAAAACCACAAATGTTTACAAAAAAGCCTTGTTGTTTTTATGGCAACCGACAAAACCACAAATGTTTACAAAAAAGCCTTGTTGTTTTTATGGCAACGGACAAAACCACAAATGTTTACAAAAAAGCCTTGTTGTTTTTATGGCAACCGACAAAACCACAAATGTTTACAAAAAAGCCTTGTTGTTTTTATGGCAACGGACAAAACCACAAATGTTTACAAAAAAGCCTTGTTGTTTTTATGGCAACGGACAAAACCACAAATGTTTACAAAAAAGCCTTGTTGTTTTTATGGCAACGGACAAAACCACAAATGTTTACAAAAAAGCCTTGTTGTTTTTATGGCAACCGACAAAACCACAAATGTTTACAAAAAAGCCTTGTTGTTTTTGGTAACAAACTAAACCAAAAATGTTTACAAAAAAGCCTTGTTGTTTTTGGTAACAAACTAAACCAAAAATGTTTACAAAAAAGCCTTGTTGTTTTTGGTAACAAACTAAACCAAAAATGTTTACAAAAAAGCCTTGTTGTTTTTGGTAACAAACTAAACCAAAAATGTTTACAAAAAAGCCTTGTTGTTTTTGGTAACAAACTAAACCAAAAATGTTTACAAATAAGCCTTGTTGTTTTTATGGCAACCGACAAAACCACAAATGTTTACAAATAAGCCTTGTTGTTTTTATGGCAACGGAAAAAAACACAAATGTTTACAAAAAAGAATTGTTTTTGTGAAAACCTTCCAAAAAATGATGTCAAAACATAAAAAATGTTTAAAATGTTTATCTAAATTAAATTTAAGTATGTTGCTCTTTGCAACACAAATGTTACATTGGCAATTTAGTTCATTCTATTATATATTGTAATATATTTTTTGTACGCTACAGTTGGTAGACACCCACATGTGTTATTAAAACATTTATTTTATTACCCAAGTTTTCTTTTTGGTGTACACATCGAATGTCTTTTGTGTTGTATTTGTTTACTTGAGTGGTGTGGTCTGTAATTGTTAGTATGTTGGCTTTGGTTTATGTTAGCCTTGAGACTTGTTTTGAAGCTACATTTGAAGGGAGACCTTTTCTTGGGTCGTTATGTGAACATTGAGTTATCTAAATTTACATGAAATCATATGTTTGGAGATAGAGAAGCACGTGTGTATAAATGCCTACATTAACCAGGGCCATTACTTGGCCACCAACACTCCTAAAAAACCAAAGAGCAAACACAAACTAATCATTTTGCATAAAATTTTATTTCATCCCCAAAAGAAGCACTATAATAAATCATATTGTGCCACCCTCAAATTAAAAAAAAAAATGGCCCAAAAAATTGGCCAATGTAAATCATTAACAAAACTAAACCAAATTAAACAAAAAAACAAAAAATCAAGTTGGTGGTCGTGCCTGAAGCAGTGTGGTGAGCATTGTTAAGTTTCCTGCCATCAAATGGTGTGCCAAGAGTTCCATCTGGTCTGGGGTTAACTGTAGAGTTGTGCTCAAGTGGCCCATTAGGATCATATCTTCTGTCTGAGGCTGCTGATGATGCAGGGTGTTGAACGTTGGAAATGTCCCAGACAGAAGATGTTCGGCCAATAGTGTCATCTGCTCTGGGGTCAGCCTAAGCATTTGGGCAACGTGTGCCATTACCATGAGATGGGATCGTTGCTGCTCCAAGGCTATTTGATGCTGCTGGTGGTGCAAGGGTTGTGAAGATGTGTGGGGAGTGGTGGTTGATTGTTTGTTGTGGTCCACGGTGCGGGGGCAAACGACATGTCGCATTGGTGACAAAAAAGAAGAACGGCCTGGGGAGGAGTGAAGTGATAAAGGTGTGGAGGGAATGTAGTCAGGTGGAAGGGGTACTGTGGAACCAGTGCGCATTGAGGTTGTGCAGGAGGATTGCTCATTGAGGGGTGTGGGAGTCCGAACGGAGTGTGAAGTGCTAGGAGTGGCTACAGGAGGAATTGTCCCATCCCCAGCTGCCTGACAAGTGGCCAACACTGGCATTACCCTCCCACTACCACAACCTGCAGTGGCAGGTGAGTGAGATGTTTGGGAGGGCTCTGCCAATGGGGCATCTTCAGATCCAAACAGGCATTGGCGTGTGGCCAGCACCTGAGTGTCAACACTTTGCCAATCCCGTTGATGCTGGTCTGCTAAACTTACCAAGCTGTTACGCATATCCTGTTGAACCTGTAACATATCCTGGTGAACCTGTACCATTGTTGCTACAGATTCCTGTATGAGCCCGAGCAGACGTACTGCCTCAGTAGATTGCTGAGTACGCCTCCTTAACTCATTTTGGACCTGATACTCATCAAGCAGCCTCTCGGCTACATCCAGCATAGATGGACGAAGTTGGGTAGGTGACAATCCCTCTGCATCTAAGGCTACCTGAAAGCAGAAGAAATAGACCAAATCATTATCAAACATCATGACTAAATATTTCAGATTAGTTTGACAACTTAACACCCCAAGCAGAACGTTGAAAAGTTTGATGTGCTTCTAATGAGTACTTGTTCATTGTAAGATTATCCAAGCTAGCAACACTTCTGATAATGGGTACATATTATATTGGTGTGACTAATATGACAAAGGCAAAAAAGATTCAACATGAAGGTGTTCCCAATTAACCCTGGTGTGGTAGGTTGTTTATGCTTTTGGTAAATCTGTTACTACACCAATGACTTTATACATCTACGTATGTTGTCTAAAATCTTGCCATCAATCGGCTACAGGACAACCCAACCAAACGATACCCATGAATTTGGACCTGGAAAATCAAAGACGGGCCGGACTTTAAAGATCCTGGATGTTTTTGGAACATTAGTGGCACACCAAATTATAACATAATTCCCTGATGTTCAAGATAGAACTCTTGTTGTGCTGGTGCATCGTCAGAATGTCATAGCACTAATTTAACACACACAATGTAAGCCACATCTAGTCCAAAATCAATGCTACCATTGAAATGTTACATGTGCACCTTGTTCCCTTATATCACATACCACAGCACTGGATGCAGAATCGTCGCCAGCTCCTGATCCAACTCCAGCTGCAACGTCAAGAGGGGCCTGATGTTCTTTTAAAAACAAAAAAAAAAAAAACATGTTTAGTACATAACCTTAGTCAGTAATGATTATGGCCAGATTGCCCTCCTAGCTTCATGAATGAAGCATTGAGGCCAAACATTCAAAAGTGCTTTCCTGGGCTCATAGGACACTTGCTAAACCCTCCCAAAGGTTAAGAAGGCTTGGTCTGCCTACTAATGACGGCACCCATTAATGCTGTCAACTGTGTTTTGCAGGGTAAACATCTAAAAGGCAACACTCTTTCCTAAGAAAAAACATGTGTGTTAATGGGGTTAATAAGATTCAAAAAAACATTATTTGACTAGACATACCAACACCTTCCTCCAGGCCTAGCTGCACTGGGTGTGTTCCCTGCTGCGGATCTTCTGTAAAGGACATAGCAATATGAGCTATCTTGGCAAAAAAAAAACATCTACATTGTTTGGCACAGTATGATATTGGACCTACCAGGAGGAGGGTCAGCACTGATGTCAACACCTGTGAGTCCGTCTGGTTCGCCAAGCTGCATGGGCTGTGGAGGGGCTGAGATCCGTGCTACAGATGAACAAATTGCAGGTTGGGGAAAACAAAAAAAGGACAATTGGAAGGGCAAGTATCACATTCTCTTAATGTCACACATAGGATAGTAGTTAATCTTTTCCAAACAACTCACACAATTGACATCCAAGATAATATCCTACCTCGGTGCAAAGCATCCGAATCTAAGTCCTCTCTGGGAAAGATGGTATCGGGTCCTATGATGTTCAAGAAAGGTAATTGATAATCCCAGAGAGAACTTCGTGCACGTTCATCCAGCCGACCTTGACGGTCATAAAGACCCTCCGCAGCCCATGCAATTAGCTTCTTCCGAACGGACCCACAGATGTCGTTGACCTTCTTCCGCACACTGTCACGGTGGCGAGGTGCTTCACCCAGTGCATTTACAGCATCCCGGATTTCATCCCACAATCTGTTCTTCTCTGTTACTGAGTAAGACGCGGCCCTGGTCCCATGTATCGCCTGATATCTGGCCATATAGGCGTGGACCAGGGCACAGCACTGATTGTGGGTGAAACGGGGAAGCCGGGGTAATGTGGACAAGCTGACTCTGGTGGACGGACCCGCTCCAGGACTACTGTCAGAAGAGCCAGCTTGTCCACTTGGTGTGTTAACACCTCCCCCGGCTTCCTCCTCCGGGATGGGGATGGTGGACTCCCTCATGGATACAGCTGGAGCCTCCCTCACACCAGAGCCAGACGATCTGCCCACCCTGCCCCCCCTGCCCCCCCTGCCCCCCCTGGCCCCCCTGGCCCCCCTGGCCCCCCTGGCCCTTCTCATCCTTCCAGTGGGTGGGGCCATGGGAGCACGAGGTGGGCAGAGAATCTGGCTGTCCAGCAGCAGCAAAGAGCCCCAAACTCCTAAATCTGAAATGACAAAAGAGAAAACAGAAAAAACAGGATTTGCAGATTGCTCTTCATATACAGTATAATTAGTGAACAGTTACAGAACACACTTACCTAATGGCACAAACAGACTTGGTCGTGGTGGTGGTGGTAGTAGTGGGCAAAGAGCAGAAGAGGCTGCAAAGAAAAGGAAAAAAAAAAACACATAAGAAAACGCATATGGGTACAAATCACACGAGGCCCTCCAAACACTTACCTAATGGCACAAACACGGTGGTGGTGGTGGTAGTGGCAAAAAAAGCAGAAGAGGTTGCAAAGAAATGTACAAAAAAAACACATAAGAAAACGCATAGGGGTACAAATCACACGAGGCCCTCCAAACACTTACCTAATGGCACAAACACAGTGGTGGTGGTGGTGGTGGTGGTGGTGGTGGTGGCAAAGAGCAGAAGAGGCTGCAAAGAAATGTAAAAAAAAAACACATAAGAAAACTCATAGGGGTACAAATCACACGAGGCCCTCCAAACACTTACCTAATGGCACAAACACAGTGGTGGTGGTGGTGGTGGTGGTGGTGGTGGTGGCAAAGAGCAGAAGAGGCTGCAAAGAAATGTAAAAAAAAAACACATAAGAAAACTCATAGGGGTACAAATCACACGAGGCCCTCCAAACACTTACCTAATGGCACAAACACAGTGGTGGTGGTGGTGGCAAAGAGCAGAAGAGGCTGCAAAGAAATGTACAAAAAAAACACATAAGAAAACGCATAGGGGTACAAATCACACGAGGCCCTCCAAACACTTACCTAATGGCACAAACACAGTGGTGGTGGTGGTGGTGGTGGTGGTGGTGGCAAAGAGCAGAAGAGGCTGCAAAGAAATGTAAAAAAAAAACACATAAGAAAACTCATAGGGGTACAAATCACACGAGGCCCTCCAAACACTTACCTAATGGCACAAACACAGTGGTGGTGGTGGTGGTGGTGGTGGTGGCAAAGAGCAGAAGAGGCTGCAAAGAAATGTAAAAAAAAAACACATAAGAAAACTCATAGGGGTACAAATCACACGAGGCCCTCCAAACACTTACCTAATGGCACAAACACAGTGGTGGTGGTGGTGGTGGTGGTGGTGGTGGCAAAGAGCAGAAGAGGCTGCAAAGAAATGTACAAAAAAAACACATAAGAAAACTCATAGGGGTACAAATCACACGAGGCCCTCCAAACACTTACCTAATGGCACAAACACAGTGGTGGTGGTGGTGGTGGTGGTGGTGGTGGTGGTGGTGGCAAAGAGCAGAAGAGGCTGCAAAGAAATGTACAAAAAAAACACATAAGAAAACGCATAGGGGTACAAATCACACGAGGCCCTCCAAACACTTACCTAATGGCACAAACACAGTGGTGGTGGTGTAATCCTTTATAGGCAAAAGGAGGCTGCAAACATTAAACATACATGAGAAATCGCATGACCTACATACGTGCACATAATAAATTACAGTTATCAGGAAAGCAAAAATGGTGTCTTTGGAAGCTGGGAAGGTAAGGGGGCAGGTTTAGATGCCAAATCTAGACTGCACACCTTTAACAAACATGAGAAAACACATGTCCAAACCACATGCACATGGGGCCAACTGCCAATGATTAAAAGACACTTGAGGGGTTCCCAAGCTATTGTGGGTTGGAGGGGATTCACCATAGACAACTTAAGCACACCCAAGATAAGTACAAATTGTCTCCTTCCTTTTTTTTGGGAGAGAGAGATACAATTGTCTTACCTCCAGATAATGTAGGTTGTGGGTCACAGGGTCTTGCTAGCACATAAGAAACATCGATCTATAACATCCAGCAGCCATATTGGCCATGTGCTCCTTTTATAGCTGGCTCACAGGTGTGATAATTAGCGGCCGTTTCTATATATATCTGCGCATTCGCGAATTTGCGCGTTCAAAATGGAGGACGATATCCCAGACGCATTAGATGGTGCAATGCTGGCATTTATTGGTGCCTTGTTTGAGGAGGCCCTGGCACAGGAGGCAGCAGAAGGTGGGGAAGCTGCAGCAGCAGCAGCAGCAGCACCTCCAGCAGCAGCACCTCCAGTCCGTGTGCCCTTACCTCGCCAGCCACGCATTTTTGCTCCAAGGATCTATTTGGACAAGCTGCGGGATTCTGATGTCAGGAGGAAGTTCCGGCTCGAGCGAGGAACTATTCTACACCTCTACCAGCTCATAGCAGAGAAAATTGACCCGGACACACAGCGCGGCCATGCGGTGCCCGGCATGGCCAGATTGCTGGCCACTTTGTATATTTTAGGGCGTGGCAGCTTCCAAGCCACTTCGGGAAGTATCATGGGCATTAGCCAGCCCACAGTTTCAAGGGTGTTCATGTTGGTCATTAATGCCATAGTGGATATAGTGCCCAATTTTATCCACTGGCCACAGAATGAAAATGAGTGGAATGAAGTCAAGTTGGGTTTCTACCGGCGGGCACACATGCCGCAAATCCTAGGGGCAATCGATGGCACCCACATAGCCATTAGGCCCCCAAGGAGCCACGAAAGTGAATACCGGAACCGCAAGCAGTACCACTCTGTGAACGTCCAATTAGTGTGTGACGCCAAACAGCGCATCATGAGTGTCAACACTGGTCACCCAGGGTCGTGCCATGATTCCAGTATGTTAAGAACAAGTACTCTGTACGAGGTGTTTGAAAGTGGACAAATGCCCGAAGGGTGGCTTATTGGTAAAGTATTTTGTCTTAACAACATAAACTGTAAGATTACATAGACATAGGAATAAGCTACATCGGTGTACACCCTGATTTAAGCAAAGCCTACCTAAAATGGATGTGTTATTAGTTGTCAGGCTGTTCACACACAACCAGATCAGCAGCTTAGCAGCTCACAAAAGAAAGATTTGCAAAGTTGTCTTTGAGTCCAATGAAGGTGGTTAACCAATGTGTAAATGGTGTCCTCTAGCCACCCAAAGAAAACCTACAAATGATTCCAATGGTATTGCCATATCCCCAAAGTACTTTGCATAAGTGAGTCAATATTGGTTTCCTCACTCTAGTTGCAGATATATTCCAGAAGTAAGACCTAGGCTAATGTAATAGGAACAAAATAGGGGCCAAGTTGGAACTTGCAAGAGAAACCCACCACTTTGTGTGTCCTTTTTCCCATTTGTATTAGTGATTTAGGCAGTTAGACAGAGTTGAGATGTTTCATATGATTTTTTGCAAACAGACGAGCAGGTT
The DNA here is from genome assembly GCF_965119305.1 of Pelophylax lessonae. Classification (NCBI taxonomy): domain Eukaryota; kingdom Metazoa; phylum Chordata; class Amphibia; order Anura; family Ranidae; genus Pelophylax; species Pelophylax lessonae. Next base: position 150,637,806 of record NC_138770.1, on the reverse strand, counting down.
GTTTAGTAAAATGCCTAATTGTCTCCCATTTTGAGGAGTCATCTAAAGTCACATGATAGGAAGAACTAATGTATATTTTTCTTATTTTTCAGGGGATGCTGGTTACCCGCAGCTGACGTGGCTGATGGCTCCAATCAGGTACCCCCAGGGCCCAGCAGAGAGGAATTACAACAGGGCCTTGCGGAGAAGCCGGAGTATCATTGAGTTGACCATAGGTCTTCTCAAGTCCCGGTTTCTCTGCTTGGCCCGGCCTGGGGGTGAACTCCTGTACTCTCCTACAAAGGCTTCCAAGATCATCCTGGCGTGCTGCGTGTTGCACAACATGTGCGTTGCCCGGGATGATTCTTGGGAGCTGACGGAGGAGAGGGAGCCAGAGGTCCGTCAGCCGGCGGCCCCCAGGCGGCGGAGCACCGCTGCCGGTATGGCCACCCGGAATACCCTGGTTGCTAGCCACTTTACATGTAAGTACTGTAACCGGTCAAGATAGGGCATGTGTATTAATTAGCTAGTTAGCAGAGGTGCCACTCACAGGGAGACAGAGGGTGATTATCATCTGCCAATGACACTTGCCATTGTAGATAAAGTGTAGTCAACATTGGTAAAATTGTGTTACTTGAGCAAAAACATGCACCTCTAACCATAAACATGTTGGTATTGTGAATAGTGTAAAGGGCTGAGAAGAGCTGGCAGGTGTTTATTTGTGTCTATGCCACCTGTGTAGTTATTGATAACATGAACGGCTGCTTGGTATCTTATGGTGTTGTAATTTTCCAGAACATCAACATCTTGGAATCATGGCACGTACCATGGGAAGCCTGTGGTGATGGGCTGTCTGGCGTCACAGGTGTGTATTCAAATGTTTACATTAATGATTTCTGGTTTGTGTAAGTTGGCATAAAATGTGTTATTTCACTCGTGATGTCGAAATTAAATGAAGTTCAGAATGAAGCAAACAGGCATTAAGATGTGATTTTCATAATGAAATGTCTTATCCTTTGTTTTATTTTTCCAGGAGTGGTACTGCTTGCGGGTGTAGGTGGTAGAAACCCACCTTGATGGACTCCACTCATTTTCTTTTGTGGTCAGTGGATATTTGGTAAGGCACATGGCCAATGACCAACATGAACACCCTGGAACTTCGAAAGTGGCTTGGAAGCTGCCCAGCAACCTTGCCATGCCTGTCCCCTATGAGCTGGTAGAGGTGCAGAATGGATTCTGAACTCTGCCGGAAGTTGTGGAAGACATCAGAATCCCGTAGCCATGGAGCAAAGATCGTGGTCTGGCGCTGTAAAGGCACACGGACTGGAGAGTGACAATATTCTTTTGCTGCATCCCTCCTTCTGCTGTCATTCTCAAATAAATAAATACATTAGAATTGAACATGTGTTTTTTTGTTTTGTGTGGGTGCCTACAGACAAAAGGGCCATCCACACTGTAAGATTTAGAGAAGACTTTATCCTTCCGATTGACATTTTCTATGTAGTGCAAGGGCCTGCCTGATTGCATCCAAATTGAAAGTGTTGAGGTTTGAGCTTCTATTATATGGTTTGGTTAAGTCTACAGGAAAAAGTCTAGACAAATTGTTAGTGTATGGCCCATTAAGCTGCCAAGGCCGGAGTTTTGCACTTTGCATGCTGCTTGTACTGGTGATGTGAGGGGTTGTAATGTAGAGTAGGGATGTGACAGTGTTGTGTTGAGGTGTGAGGCAAATGTAGTGTTGGACTATGAGGGCCTGTGTTGTTGAAATATGGAGAGAGTCCAATATCAGACACCTATGTTTATTGGTCAAGAAATTGTAAGAACCATGGTAAATATGTAAAGAATTGCATCTCGATAAAACTAGGACCACACTCATAAAATCAAAATTGTGTTGTTTCCATTGATGTGCTTGAAATTTGGGTAGGACACCCCCCTCCCCCCCCAAATTCAAGATAGTTTAAAAAAACTGTTAAAAAAAAAGAGAGTGAAAAGAGATCCCAAGTGTAGTGATGTGATTTGAACCCATGACGTTGTGAACTGCAGTGAAGTTGCAAAGCACTTAGCTATTGTGCAGAATAAAGCTGTATGGTGGAAAAAATGGAGTGTGTTAAGGCTAAAAAGCACATATAGCTAAAGAACTAAACATTGTATGGAATGTGGGAAGAAGACCATGGTAAAATTGTGAGGTTTCATCTTGCCCTGAAGTAGGGTAGGGGTTTGGTCACTTGCCTTTGGTACTTTCCTTCATAAGATCGATTCGACACACAGACAAGATCAAAAAAACACTTAAAATGGTGTAAGCTTGCAAGCGCTTCTGAGTGTAACATTATTTAGCAATATATATGATGTAATCCGTTACATTTTAGCAATATAAACAAAAAAAGAAAATAAAAAAAGTAGGTGGAGATGGTAAGCCTCGAACCTACAGCAGAGGGAGATGAATTACAGACATGTGATGTGTGCACTAATCCACTAGCCCACATCGCTATGTGAAACTGCTATAAGCACGAAGACATAAGTTTGCGAATTGGCGAAGCCGCGATCGTAAGTGAATCCCGCTGACGGCGGAATTCATTATTGCTGTTTTACTCGCCAATTCGCCGCAGCGCCAGTTAATTGATTTGAACGCGGCGAAACTGAAACACGTCATAGAGGTTTGAAGCTGCAGTTTCTTTAAATCCGGCCCATAGTTACATATAGTTACATAGTTACACAGTTAGTCAGGATGAAAAAAGGCACAAGTCCATCTAGCTAAACCAATAAAAAACTAAAAAAAAGTAATGAAAACCCAAACATACAATCCCATATATACACAATCCTATACCCGCAGTTGGTCCAGAGGAAGGTTACTTAAGGGCAATGTCATAATAGCAAACCTGTTGCTGGTAACTGCTTAAAAAAGTCAGGACTCTCTGCTCCTTTGGCGTCTCCTTCATTGGCCAAATCTCCTAGGTCAGTGATGGCGAACCTTGGCACCCCAGATGTTTTGGAACTACATTTCCCATGATGCTCATGCACTCTGCAGTGTAGTTGAGCATCATGGGAAATATAGTTCCAAAACATCTGGGGTGCCAAGGTTCGCCATCACTGCCCTAGGTACTGTATCTGCTCCCTTACCAGAACAGTGTTGGAAATTCTGCAGCATTTCAGCCAGTAAGGGAGCAGTCTCCTTAGCTGTTTCTTTTGCCACCAGTGACAACATTGGTAATGGGACATGGCTTTTAAGATAAATGGATGAAAGAGCTCAGCAGAAGTGCATTTACATCTTATTAGACAAAAATCTAAAACACCTTTTAACCACTTAACGTCTAGCCACGTAGACCTACGTCGGCTGACTTTGCGGGGTTATACCGGGATGATGCCTCTAGCTAGAGGCATCATCCCGGTACCGTGGTTTGAAGCCGACGGTCGGCTTTCCGTCGGTAACGACCGATGTGGCTCGGGAGCCGCTCGATCGTTACCCGGGGGGGCGGGAGGGGACGTCCCCACCCATCGACTTCCGTGGCTTTGCTCGGGGCTCCCGTCCCACCGGGAGCCCCAAGAGCCCAGCCGGCGCATCCGCCGGCTGAATGGAGTCCCGATGAATGCCGGAAATGGCATCGATCGGGTCTCTGATGACGTAACCTGGTGGCAGAATCCATGACGTCACTTCCGGGTTACTGTCCTGCAAAAGGCGGCAGATTTGAAAAACGGCTGTATGCAAAAATGCCGTTTTCGGCGTTTTGCATACAGAGAAGTGTAGTGGAGGGGTCTAGGGTCTTTTAGACCCTCAATCCCTCCATAAAGTGTACCTGTCACTACATATTGGTGTCACAAGGGATGTTTACATTGCTTGTGACAGCAATAAAAGTAATCAGATTTTTTTTTTTTTTAAAAAAACCTGTAATAAAGTTAAAAAAAAAGAAAAAATAAATAGGAAAAAAAAATAAATAAATTAGCCGCCCCCGTCACCGTTAGCTCGCGCACAAAAAAAAACGTATACGCAAGTCGAGCCGGGAATGAAATCGCTGTTCAAACCACACATGTGGGCAATAATTAAAAAAAAAGAGCTACACTCTAACTCTAAACTGGTAACCGTTAAATACATTTAAAGCGTCGCAGATTGAGATCTCTATTGACCGTAGTTTGTCGCCATCCCACGGGGGGGGGGGGGCGCAATTTTAAACCGTAACATGTTGGGTATCTATTTACTCGGCGTGACATCATCTTTCACAATATACAAAAAAAATGGGCTAACTTTACTGATTAGTATTTTTTAAATGCAGTGAAATGTGATTTTTCAAATTTTTTCCAAAAAAATGGCGTTTTAAAGACCGCTGCGCAAATACCGCGTGACAAAAAATTTTGCAATGACCGACATTTTATTCTCCAGAGTCTTTGCTAAAAAAATATATATAATGTTTGGGGGTTTTCAGTAGTTTTCTAGCAAAAAATACTGATTTAAACTTGTAAACAAAAAGTGTCAAAAATAGGCTTAGGGGTAAAGTGGTTAATAGTACTAAACAACTTTCCAAATCAGGGTAAACTTGCATGCATTGTGTTTAAAAGAGAAGTGTTAGATATCAAAAAATAAATATAACATACTCACCTATATGACTGCAGCATTGGTCCAATGATGCAGGTTTCCCTTGTTGTCTCTAAGACTCCTCAGTTCTCAGTCTTCGTTGAGCAGTGAGCGGCGATTGTCAGTCGCCAACACTCTGCTGTGCCCCTCCAGTGCTCACTGGAGCACTAGGCTATGGGGGGGGGGGGGGGAGAAACTGGCTCAGGCTTTCAAAGGCGTGCTGAGAAGATGACCAACTGCCAGTTAAGCTTCAGGGTGGATCCAGACCTTAAAGTCAGCTGTGATGTCAGCCAACAGGGGGTTTAGTCCGCCTTTGGCCAAATCTGGGTCAAAGAAGTGCAGAAATAAGTGCAGTCCTGTGAATAAAAATCTTTGGTCAAACTTTTCTTTTAATATTTTAAAAGTACTTTAATTTAAATCTTTCTCTGGCCTGATACCTTTGAAAATGCATGCATTCATTATCATAGCTGCTGCACTTTATTACTGTAGTTAACTAAATGGCTAAATGCAGGTAAAAGTTGACCTGAACTCAAAAATTTGATATTTGATGTTTTATAGGGAAGATCTAGAAATGATACCTGTACCTAACCTGTACTGCAATGTGAGCTTATCTTAGACACCATTACCCCTGCTAGTCTCATTTGATTTGATGATGCCACTAGTGTGCTGCTCTCTGTTCTCTTGAAGGCTATCTGTAGAGAAATCTGTACCTAAAGTACCTGTAGTGCAAGGATCTCCCTACTACTGCTTCAATTATTCTGTGGGTCAGTGCTTTCTGCACCTATCCTGCTGCTTTTTGATTGTCACTCTACCAGTCATCTTATAAAAGAGGGTTATTATCAATTTTAGGCTGTTTTGCCCCTTGTCACCAGACAGTCAGGGCTGCATTTCCTCTCCTGGGCTAGGGTATATACAGTAGAGGGGAGCTGCAAAAATGGTTGGTACATGGAAGAGCTAGTCATGAAGAACCCTATATAATGGTGGTAGGATTTTCATATGTTTCCCCTTTGGAAGCCCCAGTTTGGGCCTATTTCAGTAATGTCAGGGTATTAGACTTTGAGAGTATCCTGTGCAGAGACCTAGCCTGGCACTGGCAGTTAATACCTCTATGCTGGACCATTTGTTTTTATGGAGAGGACTGTTATGCCATTTATTTGGACTTTTTGATATTATCAAGTAAAGCATTCTGATAAGAAAGTACCCTGACTGAACATTTTGTTAATGGGTGATCTGGGAGAGCTCTCACAACCTTGAAGGCCTGGTACACAATGAGGGCAGATGTCTGTGTCTTTTCTTGTGGTCCTGTGCATGAAAGACAGAGTACGAAACTTACCTGTACTGTTCTGATATGTAAATGAGGGGGAAGCAGGTCCAGGAAGCAATATGACCTTTGAGTATCCATGATATTACAGGTGAAACACTGCATCCAGTCAAGGACTGTGATGTTGCATTTACTGTGGGCCATGTACCCATTAATAACCTGGTAGGCCCTGTGGTAACAAGGTGGTGATGAGTCCAGCAATAAAGGGGAAGCAGATAGCACAACCTCTTTTGCCTCACAATTTACTGTGGGCCCCTTGGAGCAGGAACTGGCTTATCAACAAATCCTAGGGGGGGCACAATGATCTGACCACCAGTCATCAGGCTAGCACCTCTGACATAAGGAAACAAACCAATTTTTGTCTACAATGAAGTCCACCCCCACCCAGTTACACCATGTGAAATAAGGCTTGGTAAGTCAGTAATAGAGAAAAAGTCAACTGCAGGGAGCCAACAAGCAATACAGGTGACTAGTTGAAGTCACTCACGCGTCATGGATTGTGCCAGTGGAAGCCCGAGCTGATCCGTGGCTTGGCACAAAGGGATGTGCACCAGACCTCCGTACTGGGACTGAGAGGAGTAGCTGGACAGACTGCGGGAGGGCTGTGGACACCACAAGGGATTGAACTTCAATCTTCAAGGACTCCCCACGAGGAGTTTGGGGTCCTGTGTACACCAAGGTGATTATTCACCAGCGAGGATTTGACTGAGCCAGAGCTTATGGATCATGAGTAACCTCCCATATGGATTATTGGAATTACCCTGGTCCGGGTTGATGTGTGGTAAGATTTTTCTGCTCATCTTCTATATGGACTTCCACTACTACTTACATGCATGTTAGGTCCACCATACCCCTTGGCTACACCCCTGATGAGTATAACTTCAGCTTTATCGCAACCCCTATGTCGCCTTCTACATGCAGAATGCTGTATATCAGCTTGCAACATTGAGTATCAGCTACCTAGCTAGCGAGATGGCTTGCAATTTCCATATGGTCCCCAAGGAATGGACCTTCATATACTGTATGAATTTCTACACCATTTAAAGTGAAAGCATTATCACATTAAGGATTAGATACCATCAAATAGCTCTACAGCTAAGCTATCCATGGGCTAAGTGCAATATATAGTCGGCTTAGATCTGAGATGTTTCATCTTTCTAAATCACTCCACAGTTTTTCCGTGCTGACTACTATACTGCACATATTTCACTGCGTCCGGACGCTACACAGTGACTTTTTTTTTTCTTTTTTGCCTCTTGTTTTTACTGTTTTTTTACCTTGTGTTCTTTGTTGTCTGTTTTGTGTGACACACATGCTTGGTGATTGGGTGATGGGTATTTAATTATACTGTGGTTCCTACTAAAGCTACTACTATCATTGTACAGGCTTTTTTAATGCTAATATTTTTTTCAATAAACTTGTGCACTTTAACCATCATTACTTGTCAAACTTGCCTATCATTAACCACTTTCTTTCTCACCTCTGGGGAGCTTTACCACCTGAGTATATAGACTGTTTTTTCTGACTAGTCCTTTGCCCTCTGCTTGCCTTTTTTTGTGCACAGCTTCCACAGTACAGGTCCTCTTTAACAAATTTTAGTGCAAAGGATTTTTTTTTCCAGTGTGTAAGTTCTATAGAAAACAAATATTAGTTTCATGTCATTGCATATTGCTTGTACTGGACAATGCAGCAACACGCATGTCAAGGCAATTGCTGTGAATAAGACCTCAATGATATGGACATATCAAAATTGAATGGATGGATTGCAATAATGATTTGGGAATAGCTTAATAAAACGTGTCGATGACTATGTGAATAAAAATTTGAGAAAACAGGCCCTTTGGGTGTTGCTCTGTGTAAGTATTATTGGAGAAATTACTATTGATTTTAGGATGTATTTAAAAACACTGTGGAACTATGAGATTATGTGGACAGATGTGGCTTGTGTACAAACCAGATTACATTCATAACAACTGCCTGGTGAATGGCAAAAACTTTAAAATGCTGTGACTTGTAATCATTCCAATGAATAGAATAACCCCTTAATGCATATTAGTTTACATTGGGGAGAACTTTGACCCATGACACAGCTGTCAGGTGGACTGGGACAGCCAATTGAAACATTTCAGCACATGGACATGCCCCCTACCCTATAAATAGACCTGAGCTGTCGGCCATTTCACATTCTGCTTTTTGTCACGTAGGGAGAGGTCTGCTGTGCTCATGAGGGAGAGATTGCCAGACACAAATAGCTCTGTTAAGATCCACAAAAGTCCTTTTCAGGGCTGGTATTTCGGTATACGTCTAGTAGTATCTTTTCAGGTTAGGGGCAGGTATCCAGTCGGTGCTTTGTTAATGTCGCTCTGTTAATGTCCACAAAAGTCCTTTTCAAGGCTGGTATTTCGGTATAGGTCCAGTCTCTTTTCAGGTTAGGGACAGGTATCCAGCCTGTGCTTTAGGGGCAGTTAGAGATCAGCAGCAGTGACACAAATCACTCTGTTAATGTCCACAAAAGTCATTTAAAGGGCTGCAATTTTTTTGGTATTGCTGTGCAGTGCACTATATGGGGGGGGTTAATCCACGGTATAATATACTTTGTAGAAAGCATATTATAGTGGATTAGTAGTATTATTGTGCACTGTGCAGCATTGTGACAGGTGTGGTGACTGAGCGTTGCTGCAGCTATACTACAAACAGTGACAAAAGCACTTATAATGTATTATAACTGATGTGATAGAAAAATGGCCCCCCAATACCACATATTGAAGTGGGGTGTTATTTGAGTATACTTTTACAAGTGTATTTTTGTCCTGCAACAATATTGGCTCTTTTGCTGGGCTAACTCTGATACACACAGTGCCAAACTCCTTGGCCATTTTTTTTTTTTTTTTTTTTCTTGCAAAAGTTTTTTATTTTGTAAGACATATGTAGATTAATAACATACAATCTCAGGAAATATTGCATAAGAAAGGTATACAATGTGTCATATACAGATCCCACTCGGGAAGGGACTTCGTAACCATAACAATGGCAACAATGCAATACGAGATAGGCATGGTTACTAAAACAGTATTACTAAAACGTCCGAGGATCAGAACAGAATCCCAGCCCGCAAGCAAAGCACAGAAAAATATAACCGTGGACCTCCATGTAAGTTACAAACGCCCTCTGTAAACCAGGAAGGGGAACCCCCCCCCCCCCCCCTGAATCTTATGAACTGGGGTTGCATATATCCTTGGCCAATTTTTTGAACAATTGGTGTGATAGACCAGTGGCCCCCCAATACCACATATTGAAGTGGGGTGTTATTTAACAGTATACTTTTCTAAGAGTGTTTTTAAGTCCTGCAAAAATTTGGCCTCTCTTGCTGTGTTAACTGTGTTACACACAGTGACAACAGTTACTTGCCAATTATTTGTAGAACTGGTGTAATAAACCTGTGGCCCCCCAATGCCACAGATTGAAGTCGGGTGTTATTTAACATTATACTTTTCTAAGATTTTATTTTAGTCCTGCAAAAAATTGGCCTCTTTTGCTGTGTTAACTGTGCTACACACAGTGACAACAGTTACTGGCCAATTATTTGTAGAACTGGTGTGATAAACCTGTGGCCTCCCAATACCACAGATTGAAACGGGGTGTTATATACCTTTTTCCAGATATATTGCGATTCTCTAGAGACTTTTGTCACAGAGTAATTAAAAAACATGACAGGCAGAGGAAGAGGCAGACACTTACGCAGGGGTGGTAGGGGTAGGGCAGGAGCAGTAGGCCAGAGCCAAAGTGTGAAGTTTCAAAAGCCACGGGGAATTACATCAAAGGACGCACCAGACTTGGTTGAGTGGCTAACTCAGCCTTCCTCTTCTGCACCCTCCTCATCCTCTCTATCTGCACCCTCTTCACTCTTTGCTGTGTGCACCCCCAAAGACACCAGCACAAACACCACCACTACCACCACCACATACCCTCCGCTTGAGTCACTGGAATTATTTTCCGATCCATCACAAGACATTTGCAATGCGCAGCCATTGTTGGCATTGGATCAGGAAGAGGAGGTAGCAACAGCCACCACTCAGCAGTCTGACGACGGTACCCAGATCAGCCCAAGAAGGTTGGTCCCCGCTGTTGCTGCCTACTCCGAGATCTCGAATGTTAGTGGTGGGGAAGGTGACGTGGATGATGACGTGTCTATGGACGTCACCGTGGGTGGCCACAAGAGAGGAAGAGGAGGGGAGTTCAGAGGGAGAGACGGACCGGCAGATAGGGAGGAGAGGCAGGCAGAACTTGCATTGCACAAGAGGTACAAAGCAGACTGCAAATGTATCAGGAGCAAGCCATCAACCGTGTACAGTCACATCTGGCCCTCTCATGGCTCTGCAGTGTGGGCTTTTTTTAATGTGTCTGTTGCTGACAACAGTGTTGCCATCTGCAGCCTTTGCAGTCAACGCATAAGTCGCGGTAAGCCCAACACTCACCTAGGGACAACCGCCTTAAGAAGGCACCTGAAATCCCATCACCAAGCCCAGTGGGAGCAACACTGTCAGAACCCACAAAGCCACACTCCAGGCTCTCACCGTCCAGCCTCTTCTCCTTCTCCTCTCTCCTCACATTTGTCCTCCACTCCACCTTTCATGATTCTGTCGTCACGTTGTTCTGGAAAAAGGCAGGCATCTGTGGCCCAAATGTTGGAGCGTAAAAAAAGGTGTCCGAGTGCATCGGGTTAACGGCCGATGTGGACGCTCTGAGGAGTGATAAACCCCTGGACTACTGGGTGGGCAGGCTTGACCTCTGGCCAGAGCTTGCACAATTTGAAATGGAAATGTTGGCTTGCCCCCATCCAGTGTCCTGTCCGAAAGGACGTTCAGCGCAGCAGGGGGGATCGTGACCGATAAGAGCACTTGCCTAGCTCATGACAGTGTAGATTACCTCACATTGATAAAAATAAATGAGGCATGGATCTCTGAGGAATTCAACACCACATGTGACCAGTAGACCATGTTTTATTGAAATTCTTCATGCCAGGCCCTAAATATCCGCCAGACCGCCATCCACCCACAGCAATTCCTGGTCCTTGGCTTCGCTACATACAGCGGCATAAAAGGCATTTCATGTCCATTGAATGGCAAATTTTTGTGGCCTTTAAGGGCCGACAATTATTTTTTCTGTGAATGCCTAATGTACCTCCAGCCACCAAATACTACGTACTTAGCTGTCAGGTAAACCCATGTGGGCTAATTTTTTGGGTCTATACAGGCCGACACTTAACTTCTGTATACTGTTAATGCCTAATGTACCTCCAGCCACCAAATACTACATCCTTAGCTGTCAGTTAAACCCATGTGGGCTAATTTTTGGGGCCTATATTGGCTGACACTTACTTCTGTATCCTGTGAATGCCTAATGTACCTTCAGCCACACAATACTACATTCTTAGCTGTCAGGTAAACCCATGTGGGCTAATTTTTAGGGCCAATACTGGCCGACACTTACTTCTGTATCCTGTGAATGATGATGTTCGTCTATAACTATGTGTAAATCATTTGCAGTTCATATTCTGCATTTTGCAGTTGAACATTGATAAGTTCCATGCCACTTCCTTTGTGACTTACCGGCAACCAGTCTGGTAATGTCTTCTTGCTTTTGCACGTTTGTTGCAAATGTTATAAAGCAGTTTGCAGCATAATTAACAGGTGAACCACAAGTGCAAATACTTTTCTGCTGTCTTTTTTTTATTCTTTTTTTAGGCAGTTTGCAACAAGTTGGCAAATCTGTGACCTTTGCACATAATGCAACATGTGTGGGAAATCTGCACATCGTGACAAAGCAACAAGGGCAAAGTGATACAACACATTCATTATATTAAATGCAACATCATAAACAATTGGTTGCAGGTCTGTGACAAATGTGTAAACTGCAGCTCATTAATGCGTAACTGAGGTGAAGTTTATTAATAAATGTTCCCCCGGTGTCCTGTTATGTATACTTATAATGTTTTGGCACACCAATTTAATATTTATACTAAACTATACTAAACCCCAGAGTTTCCCCAGAGAAGCTATATTTGTAAAAAGTAAATACTTACATCTTCTGCCACTCACATTACCAAAGATCACTCATGAGGAATCATCCCCTCCAAATTTACTGGAGTGTCCCCCACAACTCTCACTGGTTCCTCTCTCTGTCACTTCAAGATGCACTAATGATGTGAAAGTCAGCAGGAGGAGCCAGTGGCAGTGACAGCTGCGAAGGACCTGGGAGATCAATACTCCTAGATGTGGTGGCTTCTAAGTTGACTTTGGGGGCCAGTTCCTCTGGAAATGTAATGGTCTTTTGTGGTATAAGTGGAAAAGATTAGTATTGTGACAAAGGCAATTTAATAAAGAACATGTGATCTCAGTATGGTTAGTTTAATACGTTTTATGCCCCAGTTTCTACAGGTAGAAGTGTACTTTAAGATATTGCTGTAATTGGCCTCTGGATCCATCAATTTGAATTAAAGGTGCTATGGGCTTACTAGATCCTTCAGGGCCCCGGTCCAAGAAACCACGAAGGTCCTTCCTTACCTCTAGTCCTGTGGCCCTTCCAACCAAGCCCAGGGCACATCCCTCCGAGCAAGGGGTCATTCTCATTGATCCTGGGGCTCTTTATGTCCATTATGGGGTCCTTTATTACGGTGCCTTTCACACATTCTGCAGCGGGTCCATGCCCCCCCCCCTCCTCATTGCCATAAGGCCGCTGCCTAGGCAGCCTAATGCTGGAACCACCCCTGGGCCCCAATATATCAAATATAATGTATACCCGCTGATATGAAGAGGCCCCAATATACAGAGCATAAAGCACACCTGCAGATGTGAAGGAGCATCATTAGGAGTTCCTCCGGGTGTATCTTCTCATCACGTCTCTCTGGTCTCCCTCTCAGGACCCTCCCTTGGTCATAGTGATAGTTCTGGAATTTCTATCACATTTCCACCATTCCTCCATGTCTCAGCGGGTGAGTTACACTTTCTCTAGACTAAGCACATGTGGAACGCATGTCCATTTCATGTTCATCAACACACATGGACAGTACCATGCATTAACTCCCATCATATCACAGAACTATTACTAATCTATAGAATAAAATAATAAACACAGGTCTTAAAATGCTACTAAACCCAGGAGCCTGCATTCACTATATCTGATCTCCCACAGTACAAAGAACATGGAAATGCAATTATTTTAGTAAATATAAACTGCTAAATACCTTTTCTCGTCAGCAGTATATAGCAGATTTGTGACTTCTATTAGTGTAAAGCCAAGCACTAGTTAAAGCTTGTAGGAGTTTTCATTCTCCTCTGACTGTGCTATGAAGCTGCATGACTCCTGACCCTCTGGACAGTGTTGATTGGCCCTGCGCCAATCACATGCTCCCTCCCCAAAAAAGTGGAATGTTGTGAGGAAATTTGCTGTTCCCAGTGTGAGAGCACCTGTGCCTGGCAAAGGCAGCTCTATGTTGGGCCAGGATTTCCTTACACCATGCCTAGTGAGGCAATGTTTGCTGCAGGCCCCCTTCCACAGTGGCGGAACACCAGTCGTAACTGCAACCTTTGCAACCCTGGTAGTTCTGCCACTGAATGCTACTTTATACATTGACATACCACTTTAGGTACAGTCTGTCTGGACAGTGTGGTTCCCTGCTGAATTGACACCATGCACAAGCAGCTTAACTCTTCAATAAGACACAGAAGTTGGATCCAACACAATTTTATTAAATATGATACTAAACACACACCGTTTCATTTACATTGCCTCTTCTATTTCTGTATGTGGATGATGGCACTGTAATTATTTTAATTTGATCAATATACAGCTGTCACATGACTCAGATCGTTCCCAGCCTGTCTGCATGGAAACATAAGCATGTTTTAAATAAAAAAAAAACAGCCTTTGTAATACAGAGTAAAAATAAATAATTATTTTCAATAAACTGTTTCAAATTGGCACACAAATGTATATTTAAAATCAAATCTTTATTATTTTGTGGAAATAACATGCTGTGGGCAGATTTCTGCCAGTCACAGGCTTTGTCATGCCCCTCTAGGCTGTGTCTTAGAATAAGAGGGAAGTGATTCCTCCATTAATCTACATGTAAATTCTGCCCCCTTTGTGTTTAGCTCGTTAGTGGGCATGGGGGAGGATGGAGGGAGTGGTCTGTCATTTACCACTGTGTATACGCCCACATGTGTGACTCTATAGTCACATTGGCTGCTCAGATGTGATAGGGTGGAAATGCTCAGCATAGAAACTCACTGAAAACTGAGCCTGTGCAGAGTTGCCACCACAGCTGCTAAATCCCTAGCTGAATTGGTGACCAGAAGGTGGAGATAGAGACCAAAAGGATCAACCAGTTTTTGCAGAATACAGAAAACAAATCTAATCTCATAGTGACTAAGTGAGTATGATCAGCATGTAATACAGCATTTATTGATAGGGTTTTTTATGATGTGGGTTTAGTGACACTTTAACCACTTGCCGACCGGTCACGTTGACCGTACTGCGGCAAAGTGGTTCATTAACGCCCAGCGACGTAGTACTACGTCGCTGGACTCCTCCCTCTGTAGGCGGCGCTCGCGCGCCGCCGGAGGTGCGCTCCCACTGTTTTCAGTCACAGCGGGAGACGGGCCAGGGGAGGAGCGGCGGAGATCGCCGCTGCTCTTCCCTGATCGTCGGGGAATCTAGTTTGGAGATCCACCCGCCTGTGTAAACACAGCGGGCGGATCTCCTAAGTGACAGGGAGTGACAGATTGCAGTGTTCAGCATAGCTGAACATGCGATCTGTCCCTGACTGACTCAGTCACCTCCCCCCACACACGTTAGTAAGCACCAGGCATACATTAACCCCTCCCTCTCCAATAAAATTAACCCCTTCCCTGCCAGTGTCATTTTTACAGTAACAGTGCATATATATAGCACTGATTACTGCAGTTATGTCACTGGTACCCCCAAAAGTGTCAAAAATGTCAGTCAAGGGTCCGATCTGTCCGCCGCAATGTCGCAGTCCCGCAAAAAAAATTGCAGATCGCCGCCATTACTCGTTAAAAAAAAAACCACCAAAAATGACAAAAATCTTTCCCTTAGTTAGTAAACGCAATAACTTTTGCGCAAACCAATCAAAATACGCTTATTGTGATTTTTTTTACCAAACATAGGTAGCAGAAAACAAATTGGCCAAAAATTTTAAACAATTTTGATTTTTACATTTTTTTTGGGGGGGGGGGGGGGAATTTCATATAAAAAATTTTTAAAAATATTGTTTTCTTTTTCAAAATAAACGCTCTTTTTTTGTTTATAGCGCAAAAAGTAAAAATCGCACAGGTGATCAAATACCACCAAAAGAAAGCTCTGTTTGTGGGAAAAAAAGGACATAAATTTTGTTTGGGTACACTGTGTTGGGTGCACGACCACGCTATTGTTAGTTAAAGTCGCACAGTGCCGAATCGCAAAAAGTGGCCCAGACGTAAGACAGCAAAATCCTCCGGTGGTAAAGTGGTTAAAATGATTGCAGTACAGAAAATGTTTTTCCAGTCTCTTTAAATGTAAGAAGACAATGACCTTCCTAAGCCCTGTTTCTGGGAAGTACTAACACTGATTGAGGGAACATGGAAGAAACAGGGAGGATCCAGATAGGACTCAACTAATTAGCACTAAATGGGAGAGGGGGACAGAGAGAGAAGACAAATCTCATACTAAACAAGCTCTGGTAGCTCTAAACTTCTACTAGGTGTCGGAGGAAGAGGGGAATGAGAGAGTCCCACAAAACAATGGGGTCTCTCAACCTCTCAAAAAAATTGGGACTTTGAAGGCTAATAATAGGTGCTGATCTTGATGGAAATAAGTACAGCAATCATCTAAAAAAATATAATTTATTACATATATGCGTACAAAATATAACAGTATACATGTGTTTAATAAAACATGATATATTCATGCACAAAAGTCGATAAGACAGAGTTAATTAACCACTAGAGCCCCGATGCCTCTATTGATCAAGGCAGCTCATATATAATATATGATAATTCATGATAAATCATGATAAAAATCATACAAAAATGGGGTTCACTTGTGGTAAATGTGGAATTGCGATCAATACTTGTACTTATTTCCATCAAGATCAGCACTTATTATTAGCCTTCAAAGTCCCAATTTTTTCGAGAGGTTGAGAGACCCCATTGTTTTGTGGGACTCTCTCATTCCCCTCTTCCTCCTACTCAATTGTATTCACAGGGATGTGGCAATAGTAGGACACAGAGTATCTCTCATTCTTCTTTTTTACATTCTACTAGGTGTAATCATACTACAGAACAATTATAACCTGTTGTAGTTCAGCACAGAAAAAATACATAGAAGTGCAACGGGTATCCATAAGCACGATTAGTTATTTGATCCAGCCAGATCAGGCAATAATCTGTCTACAGGTACCTAAAAACATTGCTGGATAGAAGCTTTTGGTTAGGATAACTGATAAAACAGTAAAAGAAAAATAATAATATTTGACAGCCCCCCCCCCCCCCCCATGCTTAGTGGCACCTGAAGTGTCTTGACTCCCCTACTTCTTCCTTGAACCACAGATATAAACGTGTATAATCAGCTGAGCAGTGCATGAAGGTACCTACCTTTCCCCCTTTGACCTAAATTCCTTTTGAGTTACAGCAGACTGTTGCAGTGATTGTGTTTCCCCATAATGCAGTATGCAATATCTACATATAGTTTATTACAACATAGGCACATTAAAATATGTTATCTCCTAATTGTACAAATCTTTTCTAGTGCCTAGCAACACCTTGTAAAGAGTGTATTGGTGTCAGCTCTTGCTGATAGTGAAATTAGTGCTGAATCATATAAATTCCTTGAGAGGACGTTTTGTATTTACAATGGTGGTCATAAATGTTTATTTTAGTGTACTTAAAGAATACAAAGCACTCGATCTAAATTAAGAATCCAGTATTTCTTGTCTGACTACTTGTAAATCTCCAGGGCAGTGAAAAAAAAAAACTAGTGTATAGTTGTATTTAATGAGTAACTATAATGCATTTTCAGAGAGTAAACATTCTATTTCAGGATTGTTAAATGTACCTGAAACTGTTTTTGATGTGACTTTTCCATTCTACACGTACACTATATTACCAGAAGTATTGGGACGCCTAGCTTTTCCACCTTTACACACACATTAACTTTTATATCATCCCAGTCTTAGTCCATAGGGTTCAATATTGAGTTGGCCCACCCTCGCATCTACAACAGCTTCAGCTCTTCTGGGAAGGTTATCTACAAGATTTAGGAGTGTGTCTATGGGAATGTTTGACCATTCTTCCAGAAGTGCATTTGTGCAGTCATGCACTGATGTTGGAGAGAAGGCCTGGCTCGCAGTCTGTGCTCTAATTCATCCCAAAGGTGTTCTATCGGGTTGAGGTCAGGACTCTGTGCAGGCCAGTCAAGTTCCTCCACCCCAAACTTACTCATCCATATCTTTATGGACCTTGCTTTGTGCACTGGTGTGCAGTCATGTTTGAACATGAACAGGCCATCCCCAAACTGTTCCCACACAGTTGGGTGCATGAAATTGCCCAAAATGTCTTGGTATGCTGATACCTTCAGAGTTTTCTTCACTGGAACTAAGAGACCAAGCCCAACCCCTGAAGCAAGGTCCAAAAAGACATGGATATGTGAGTTTGGGGTGGAGGAACTTGACTGGCCTGCACAAAGTCCAGACCTCAACCACATAGAACAACATCAGTTCTTGCCCCGTTGTTATGGCAACCTGTCATTCAAGAATAAAGCCCAGCAGCAAGCTAGCAAGCACTAACCTTGTTTTCCAGTACAGTGCAAAAAATTCACTTCTGATTGGCAATGCTGCTCCTATTGTTCCTGTTGCTGCCACCGCCTCTGCCACTCGTTACCGATACTTTCGCTACCACCCACTACCAATGCAGACAAAAGACAAACATGGCGCCTATCTAGCATCTAGCGGTAGTGAAATAACACAATGCTACCGGGGGGGGTCGGGTCTGCACATTGAATCCTGGGATTGATGACACAGCTATCCCAGGAGCCAATGAAAAAGTGGAAATGACGTATCTCGCCGTGGCAAGGTTGGAAAAAATGCAGCCTTCGGACTCCAAAAAATTAATAAATGAAAAAAAAAAGTATCTGAACATTAATGGGGGTGTGGTCATCTAATAATTTAGCCATTGTTGTCATATTTGCTGGAACTCTGCTTTAAAGGTAATATCAGAGTAAAACCTCTTAATGCACAGATGAAATACAACATACATATATTGCAGCTATTTTACCAGCCAAGGAATCTGTAAATCTATCTGTCCAACCCTGATATTTACACTGCTCTTCTACATAGCATATCCTTGTATGGCAAGGCAGGAGATTTGACTTTTCTCAGCTATAGTTTAATAATCCCTACAGGTCTTGTCCCTCTCTCAGCCTGCTGCTAAACAGTTAAAGAAAGGGCCTAATTTATATGGATGATTACTTGTATGCCCCATTCAGGGTCATGTTTTGCTGGAACATGGGTCAGGGTGTGGATTTGAACCAGGGACATCTGCTGTGTCTGACAATGACTCTTCTCACTGAGCTACCTAAGATGCTGGACAGCTCCCTCCCTGTCTGATCTATTGGACAACCTTGTCTTGTTTTCGGCTGAACCTTAAACTCTTTGCTCCCCCCATGAACTTCCTGATTTAAGCCATGTCTCTGCACTTCCTGTTTGCCAGATTATTGTGCTCTCTAGCCAATATCTCACTCTTGTCTTCCCTGCTACCACCCATCACCAACCTTTGGCTTGTTCCTCGACTATGCTTATGTTTGAACCTTACCTGGTATATCCGCTACTGCGCTACTGGACCCTGGCTTGCTCACCTCGTGGTGGGGCAATCCTGAGGACTATGACCTGGTACTAGCACACAGCTAAAGCCATCTCCACCATCAGAAACACTGGTGAATACCAGTTAGTACACCTATCCTGCTGGTTGGTGATAGTCTCTCTACTGCTATAGCTACTGATCTCCAAGCCTGACCCATGCTCATGACAATAATTGTTGCATGCATCGCCATGCAGGCCATCCCATAGATGACTATTGGGGCACACAGCCGCTGTGTCCCATTATGACATCCATGTGGGTGCAGGTGTGTGTCCTCAAACTCTCTCTGGGTATATATAAGTATATACATTTGTAGGCAGGAAGTGACAGCAAAGAGGATCAGCAGAACTGACATGTCACAAAGAATGAAAATGGTAAAAACCAGTACATTATTAGACAAAAGAGCAATTGCTTATGATACGTGTTGCTTTAGCAAAACGAAATGTCATTCAGTTAGGATTAATATCTTTGTCAAAATCAACATTTTTCACACTATAATAAATGCAAAGCACAAGGCAATATAAATGACCAATTCATATTGTCAGATAGACACAATGCATTGCTAATAAACCAAGACTTATTTCCTAAAAGAAATCATATAAATGGTCTAATAATATTAAAAATAATAACGACAATCCCAAAGTTATCAGGGTCCACTTTTGGAAAAAAGTGAGGATCAGCAACAGTGAATATCCACAGAGAATTTAACGATCGAAATAAGCTGTATCACAATGGGAGGTAAAAGCAAATCATTTATAAAAGGTAAATGCTGGCAGTACATCGGCAGCCCTGGGCACAGCACTGCAGGTGTGATTTATGAGGCAAGGGACCAGTTATAAATCAAACTCTTTGTTTTAAAGAGCACTGCTTCAATGCCGTTGATCATAGCAGTGGCAAGCGGCTTGGGAAAAGCTGGAAAAGTACTGTAAAAAGAAAGACAATGCAGAGGATTCCACAAAGAACCAACCACCCATTTTGGAGTTTTAGGATGTATCATTTATTTAATGAGCAGTTATTTGCTGTCTATGTTAAAACTGTATATTTAACTCCTACTGAGTAACACAATGAGCATATTTACAAGGAGATAAAATTGATTAACCATGCTTAAAATAATTACAAGTTAGGGCTGATTTTCTCTTCGTACAAAGTGTGCATAGCTGGAAGATGAGGTTATACATTTAGCATTATTATTATTATCCATGCTAACAGTCTTCTATATCCCAGAGACTTCAAAGGTGACATCTCTGCACTTGCGTTCCCGGACCTCCAGGTTTTGAGGAAGAGTGGGCAAGAACACCAAGGTGGGTAAAAACACTCAAAATTGCTAAGTGGAAAGAAAGTGGGACCAATTCTTTAAGCCAGCATATAGATGTGGAGCATCTGCACTTCCTCACATTAAACAGTATAATTTTTGAACTTGTATAACACTTTTCTCTTTAGGGAGACAATGCTCTTAAGAGGTGAACCATTTTGGGTGCACTCATTTGAGTCAGTTACCCTACCTGCATATCTTTAAAGTGTGGCAGGAAATCAGAGAACATGCAAACTCTGTGCAAATAGTATCCTGGTCAGGGTTCAATGCTGAGGACCTCGATGTTGCAAGGCAGAAGTGCTAACCACTAAGCTACTGTGCTTCCCAAAAAGTATACGTTGAGAAGAGTCCCAAGAATAAAAGCAAATAAATCCACATTTGTTTTTATAACGCAGCAAAACCCATCTCCACCATAGAGAGCTCTGTTGAACACTGGTTAGTGCTTGGATTCCATATCTTAGGTGAGCCCGTGTCATCCGCAAGGGTGACCTGCTTCTGTAATTATCCAGCTGGTTGGTGGAAGCCTCTCTACTGCTATAGCCACTGATCTCTGAGCCTGGCCCCTGACAGTGACTTTCAGGCCCCAGTCTTTAGGTTTTTTTTTACTGTTTATTGCAGTGCAGGATACCTGAGGCACTTCTTGAAAATCTAGCAGTGACAGGCTCTCTCACAGCAGCCACAAGGTAGCATTGATAATAAGAGACAGCTAAATACCCTGTAACTCTCTGAGAGCAGTCAAAGCTCCATATGGCATTTGACTCTCAATAATAAAGTTACACAATACCTGGAGATATAGGCGATAGATTCTGCTTACAATGTCCAGTTGGCAGCTTCTGCCCAGCTCCTCTTCAACACTCTTCAGTGAGGAATCCCTTCCCCAGCACATCTTTGACAGGTTTATCTTCCTCAGGTCCCCAGACTGAAGCACATGCTGCGGCCTACACAAGTAGTAGCTTCTCAGACACACAGGCCTCATCTTAGGGAAAACCCCAAGGTTGAGAAATTCTAATCCTCCCAATTATGCATCTCCTCCCAGCTATATCTTCTTAGCTAGCCTCCCAAGGAGGGTCTGGATAAATACTCATAACTCCAGACATTGATCCTCCCACCCTGTTTGCTGGAACATTCTTCCACCAACAGGTAGGAGTAATCAACCACCAGTTTTAGAGAGAGCCTGCTGAATCCTGGCAAATATAATTCAAGTCAGCTTGCTAGAAGGGATGGTAGTGGACCTAAAATCCTCAGTAAGATGTGTGCTCTCAATAGGTTGATCAAGAGTCACAGGGGTAGGATAACTAACCATCAGCATCAACCTAAGACTAAAATAATCAGTTTGGGTAGACTTTAGAGAGAGCCTGCTGAATCCTGGCAAATATAATTCAAGTCAGCTGGCTAGAAGGGATGGTAGTGGACCTAAAATCCTCAGTAATGGCGCTTTTCCACTGCATGGAACCGAACAGTTCGGCATGCTTTTGTGCTTTTCCACTGCTGGTACCGCATGGTATAGTGTAGGAACGGTTCAGTACGGTACGGTACGGCGGCGTTTTCCACTGCATGGAACCGAACGGTACGGCACGGTACGGCTCTGAAAAAACAGTACCTACTCGATTGTGGTTCCAACAGGTACCAAACTGGTACCATATTCCACAATCCTTTGCATGCAGTCACTACTAGCCACTGATTGGTAAGAGAATCCCACCCACCCCGTTGTTATCCCACCCTTAACTTTAGTACTACTTTAGTGGAAAAGCAAACCATACAGTACCGTACCGAACCGTTCCAACACCATACCATGCGGTACCAGCATTGGAAAAGCAAACCGGGCCAAGCAGGGCCAAGCAGGGCCGAGTAGAGCCGAGCCGGTACTTGCAGTGGAAAAGTGCCATAAGATGTGTGATCTCAATAGGTTGATCAAGAGTCACAGGGGTAGGATAACTAACCATCAGCATCAACCTAAGACTAAAAGAATCAGTTTGGGTAGACTCACATTAACCAGGTACATTAATGACAAGGTCTTCATAAAACAGTCAAGCCTTGACTGTTGTATGGGTCATCAACATTTAGGAAGTCTGCAAATGCATATACAGTATGAAACAGTGTAGTGGCCAAGGGTTTACAACATTTTACTTAAAGTATAAAGTACCACCCCTTCTCCTTCATATTTGGCCTGATAGATGACTCTCCAGTTCCTTCCTCTCAACGACTTCTCAAACCCCATTTACCGCTTGTTAAACGTCATAAGCCTTGGTTATTCACATGCTTGATGACTGCCAGGAGGGCCATCCTACGATCCTGGATACACTCAACCCCACCAACCCTTACGGCTGTTAAATTGGAATTAGAATCTCTCTTCAAGCGGGAAAACCTGGATGTGTCTGTATTCAACGCTTCCCCCCATCGATTCCATGCCAAATGGGACCTTTACATTAAGTCTTGTGCTCCCCGGGGGATGCCTCTGAAGCCTTCTACACTACTACGCACACATCCTAGTGGGAACCCCCCGAACACATCCGCATTTGTGGACTGATACCCTTGATTAAGCATACTGTTACCTCTTGGATGCCTCATTGACCAATAGAGATATCTTACTGTGTTCTTCAACCTGTTCTTTATCTGTTGCTCTAGCTCTTCCTCTCTCTACCTCCTCACTATGCCTATCTAAGCCATCTGACCCTTCTAGATGGGAGGGGGGTCAATGGCACTTGTGATATGACTAACCACTTCCCCCTGTGACGCTGGTTCCCCTTACTCCATCTCTCTCTTTTTTCTTTCCATCTTTCCCCAGTCTTACCCTCCTCCCATACCCCTCCCCGCCCTCACCCTTCCCGGCCTCCCCTCCCCTATTCCCTATTCCCTTATTCCCTTTCAATCTCCCTTGTATCCCCTGCCTTCCTATACCAACCCCTCCCCCCCTAGATTTCTAGGGCTTAACCCCTACAGTGTCTACTTTTATTTCTAACCTTCAGCTATAGGTTTTCAATAGACCTGCTGGGTCCTGTACCTGCTTCCTTGCATTGTTAAAGTTGTTTTGTTTTCATATACTTATTGTGCACTTTGAAAACCCAATAAAATATTGATTTAAAAAAAAAGTATAAAGTACCAGCAAATATGGAGTGTCTATGTTCTCCCCACAGTTACATAAGACTGTCTTAAATCACTGTAAATACTGCCACTATCATTGTCAATACTTCAAGGTATGTTCTTCCTGAAGCCACTTTAAAATACTGTAATTTTCCCATATCTAATATTTCCTACAACAAGATCCATTACAAAAACCAGAACAATATATAAAAAAGTAATTGACTGCACAGAAAAAGTTAGAGAGCGTAAGAAATAAACTTGACAATGTATTGTAAGTGAAAGAAGGCAGTCTAAGGAACGTGTTTCCTTCAGTGCCCTAAGATCTGGTTCTAGCAGTGCAGATACTGTTGGCAAAGCAGTAGATCTGGCAGTTTAGTTACTATAGTACTAGTAGTATGTAGCAGTCCTTAAGTTGCTCTTTAACTAGGCCCCTTTAAGGCCCAACACAATGCAGATTGAGAGACGAATTGCCAAAGCTTTTCCTCCATCACAAGTCACATGATGCACATCCAAATGTCAGGAACATGTCTTCTTAGTCTGTTTTAGTTCACACAATGATGAGGCCTGAGTAAGCGCCTAGGCAAAACACTGAATGCTAGCTTCCAGGAAGCAGAGACTGCACAACAAACACATAGGGGCAATAAGGCAAAGGTTGGGCAACAGATGTCTAAATAAATAAAGCTGAGTTGTATAACTAACTATATTGCTAGCTATTTTTACAATCCAGATATATTTTAACCTGCTGCCATCCGCGCTACAGCCTATATACGGCTGCAGCGCGGACTTGAATTTTCGGGAGGCCGTTTTTAAACGGCCTCCCAGAAAGACTCTCCCCTCGCGCTCCCGCGAGCGCGCATCGGGGAGAATCTGTGTCTGCCATGTCCCTTGGACACGGCCGATCACAGATCGTGGTGAATGGCCAATCACAGCGGCCATTCACCACGTGATCAAGCCGTCCAATGAGAGATGATCTCATAAGTAAAAATATGAGATCATCTCTCATCGCCGGTGCTCCTTCCTCACACAGAGCCTGCAGTGTGAGGAAGGAGGGGGAGCCTCACAGCGCCGGGGACACACAGCAATGTAATCAGGGCACTGATCACCAGTGCCCTGATTACTAAAGGTAAAAAAAATACACAAATTGCCCCCCCCCATCAGTGCCCACAGTGCCCGCCATCAGTGCCCCCCATCAATGCCCACAATCAGTGCCCATAGTGCTGCCAGTCAGTGCCCATCAGTGCCTGCTCATCTAGGCACTGATGAGCACTGACTGGCAGCACTATGGGCACTGAGTGTGGGCACTGATGGTGCTGCCCATCAGTGCTCATCAGTGCCACCCGTCAGTGTCCATCAGTGCCATCCGCCAGTGCCCATCAGTGCCGCCTATCAGTGCCCATCAGTGACGCCCGTCAGTGCCGCCTCTCAGTGCCCAGCAGTGCCACCTCTCAGTGCCACCTCTCAGTGCCCAGCAGTGCCGCCTATCAGTGCTCATCAGTGCCGCCTATCAGTGCCGCCTATCAGTGCTCATCAGTGCGGCATATTAGTACCTCCTCATCAGTGCCCATAAGTGCCACCTCATCAGTGCCCATAAGTGCCACCTCATCAGTGCCCATAAGTGCCACCTCATCAGTGCCCATCAGTGCAGCCTATCAGTGTCCATCAGTGCCGCCTCATCAGCGCACATCAGTGAAGGAGAAAAATTTATTTTCAAAATTTACTCGCAGAAAATAAGAAAAACTTTTTTTTTTTTTCAAAATTTTCTGTCTTTATTCTTTTTTTTTGTAAAAAATAAAAAACCCAGAGATGATTAAATACCACCAAAAGAAAGCTCTATTTGTGTGAAAAAAATTATAAAAATTTCATATGGGTACAGTGTAGCATGACCGTGCAATTGTCAGTCAAAGTGTGACAGCACTGAAAGCTGAAAATTGGCCTGGATGGGAAGGGTGTTTAAGTGCACAGTAGGCAAGTGGTTAAAATCTTTGGTACTTTGACCTGAGCAACATTTTTTTTTCTTTTCTTTTGATCAATGTCGTTACCATTGTATGTAAGCAAGATATTCGGAGGGAGTGATGATTAAGTGTTTTCCCTATTTTCACATAAATATTATAAAGGCATGTCACAGAAACAATGAATTTATAGCTGACTATGTAAACTATGCTGGTGTAGCTTTGAAAAGTAAAAAGCGGTGTCTGAGACAAGAGTAAAAGTTTTATCAATATTAAGATTAAGAAATTTCCCATGTGGAATGTATGTTGACTTGCTCTGTTTTACATGGTAAATGTCCTAGGAGAATATGGACGGACAATTTTTAGTTATTCCCTATATAGTAGACATCATTGGTATCTGTGTTGATTTCTTATGCCTCGTACACACGCATCAATTATTGGCCGGGAATTTTCGGCCAACGTCCGATCGGCCGATTTTCGGCTTGTTAGTATGATGCTTTCGACAAACCGACTGCGACTTTTTCGGCCGAACAAAATCTGGTGTGCAGGCTATAAAATTTTTATTGGCCGTCAGCAGAACGGCCGATTTTCCGTCAGTCAGTACAGATTTCGGCAGACAAAAATCAGATGAGCAAGACTGGGCATGCTCAGAGAAGAAAAAACAAACGGAAAGTAAACCAGCACATGACATCACTTCTGAAGTTGGTTTTTGTTGGCCGAGAAAATTCGTGTGCAGTCTAGAGCACATTTCAACCAACACAACAACACTGGACAAAAGACAGCCGATCGGTCGGCCGATAATCGTTGCGTGTGTATGAGGCATTAGTTCCAGTAAAGTTATTAAAATAGTTATAAAGGCTGAACATTTTTACCTTAATGCATTCTCAGCATTAGGGTTAAAAGCCTTCTAACTGCAACTCCCCCCAGCAGCCCCCCTTATACTTACTTGAGCCTGACCTCAATCCAGTGATTTGCACGAAAGCAGCAGGTGTCTCAGCTCTCTCCCTCCTCATAGGCTCAGATACATCATCCCACAGCATTGCTGGATTACTATGCTGCTCTTATAGCTATTGATGCAATATTTGAAGATATAATTCCTGTGTCATATTTCTTTGTATCTTTTAATGTTTTAGATGTTTTAATGTGAGACAAAGAGCCAGCAATCTAATCTAACTCGGTGGTGGCATGCTAACAACAGAAGTATTTGGGAGCTAGGTTCCAGACCCTGGCTCTTTTTCCCTAATCCCACCATGATACAGCAAGAGCATTCACTACTCGTGAAGATATGCAATAGGGCAGAGGCATCCTTCCCTAAAGAGTCAGTTTACACTATAAGGGATAATTCAGTATTAGGTGGAGTTTGGTGGGCTGAGACACCTAAGGGCTTTTTATATTTTCGTTAAGATTCATGTCATAGTGATGGCCATTGTCTCTGCTGGTCTTGGAGTTAATTATTTCCTTATTTGTTATGTAAAATATCTTCAGATGGCTACTGTGTTTTTATATGTGGTGCACCCCCAAAGGAGCCACTGTCTATGATTATCCAAAAACTTAGTGCACATACATGCAGGCACACAGCATTTCTTTCTTCTCTATGGCTCAATAAAGCATAGGGAGTGTCTTCTATGCTTTTATTGCTGACATAAACATGGATGGGGTAAGGGGACGTATGGGATACCCCAAAAAGGTAACTGAATTGTCTGAGGACACTTCTCTTTAACGTGTTCTGGCAGAGAGCACCCACATAGTTCACTACTGCTGGGTAATGCCCAGGACTTGCTTTTGTAGAACTAAGAACTTCATACAAGGAGATAAAATTGATTAGCCATGGCACAGGATAGGGCACAGGACAGTTCTCACAATGTCACAGGATCATCCATTGCCTCTTTCTGATATCCACCGTGCTCTTTTTAGTGAGAAAACACAGACTTAGAATACCACAGGAAAGCTGGGCACTCTTCAGCCCAACTTCCACTGGGTATTCTCCAGTGAGCTCTTTAGACCATACGAAAATCCCAGACTTTTGAAATAGCCCCCCCATCTTAGACTACAACTGAAACCTTGATTACTTTCAAGCAACATATTCAGCAAACTGCCTAGACAGGGGACTCCTCTTGCAGGACTGGAGCCCCACAGTTCAGGAATAAAAAGATATGTTGCGCTGGAGGCCTGGAGCATAGATATTTCACCATTCAGACAATGATCAGTGCAGGGCAGTTGCAGTTGGTGATGCATGTTGGGCATTATATAGCTACCTGCTCCAAATTCTGATCTGCAATCACGGTGTCTGAGAGAAGTCTTCAGCACCAACTTACTTTGTAGTTCATGACCGATGGTCAAGAGCAGCAAAGAAAACCACTCCTTTAGGAACACCCACCTTTTACCTTGCCTACTGATCAGTAATGCACCATGTCACACTTTGCATGGTAGTCTTTCTTTAGCCCACAGAAATCTATTCATACCTTTAATAGGTTAGCTGGTCATGTTAGTGCCTAGGCTAAAGGTTCACAGTCCTCCCCTGATAACTATTTAACTATATAGGAGATGGAACACCTTATAATGGACAAAGTGTGCAGACTTGGGAACCCAAAATACTTCATACATATACTTAAGTAGTGGCAAGATGCATCTTTTATGATCAATCACCTTGCGATTAAGTCGTCAAAGATCTCAATGTATTTTTATATAGTTAAAGCTGAAATCCAACTGTCCCTTCAGTCTTGCCTAGTTGTACAGGCTCCTGTACTGTAGTAAAATTGGTTAAATACTGTGAGCTTCTCATGGTGTGCATTATAAGGTGCAGAAGTCAGACAGAGTCCAACTCATATCCTGGCTTTCCATTATGTAACCCCTTTCTTCCCAGCTTTACTGTGCCTGGCCCATTCGTTCGATCGTGGAGGCTCAGCATTACATGTGAGTGTTACCTAGGGCAGTCTGCATCCTAATGAGGCCTGCCTAGGAATGCCCACCCCTCCAGGCCAACGTTCATTCATCAAAGCATTTTGATATTTGTATAAGGCCCCTTTCACACAGGCGGACAGTTCAGATCCGCCTGTCCGTTTTTTGGGCAGATCTCTATGGGGAATCGGATGTCAGCGGAGACATGTCCGCTGACATCCAATCTGATCCGTCAAATCTGGATGGATGGAAACCCTATTTTCCATCCGTCCAGCGGATTGGATAGGATGAGATCGGATGAGAATGGACAGACGGTCCGTTCCCATCCGATTCCCCCATAGAGAACAGCGGGGACCTGACAGCTCGGTCTCCACACACAGCGCGGAAACATAGCTGCCATCCGCCTGCTCAGCAGAGGATTGGCGGATCGATCCCCTGCTGAGAAAAACTGAGTCCGCCGACGGACTCCCCTGTGTGAAAGGGGCCTAAGTCTTCCTAGGAGCCAGCCAACTGTTTGCATTAGGGCTGAGGGGTCTTTCGAGAAGAACTGAGGGAAAGTGCTATCATGTTACACATGCATTGCCTGTTTGTTTGCCTTTAAATAATTTTGTCCATTCCTCACTCTGTAGCTAGGAGCTTCTCTGTATTGTTAGTCCCAACCTCTTTTCAGTGTGTCTTTAGATTCTCTTCTGAGCATATTTAATTGCTGGAACTATAGACAGGCTATGATCTTTTTTTCATCTATGGAGATCTGCACAAGTTTTTGATTAAAGCTTTCTATGATCTGAAAGATGTCATTTGGATTGAGTCACTGTCTGCCAATGCTGCTGAGATTGTAAATACAGCTATCTTGCCACACCTGAATCCGTTACAGAGGTCAATCTTGCATTGCTTAGATGGGGGAGGCAGAAGTGTTACGATATTTTAAAAAAGCCATGCACAGTACCCTGCTGGTCCCTCCCACAATTCATGATCTGTTTGCACTGCATAGAGAAACACAAAGACCTAGAAATGACATAACTGGTTATACAATAAGCCAAGGTATGTAATACAAAAATAAAGTTTTTATTTAAAAATGTAATTAGCATTTTAAAGAGCGGGGGAAAGAAGGAACCAGGGAAGACAAAATATAAGCAGATAAAACTTTAATTTGTTGCTATCTACCTTCATATGTAATTCATAAGAGTGTTTGTGTGGGGTTAATTGTTCATTATAAACTGTTAATTGTGCTACTCTAGTCTTGTCTTTCACCTTATTATGTGTTTTGTTAGAGCTTTTTTACATACATCTGATGGGAATAAACGAATACTGCTTTTTTGATACATATGGCATGGTTTTTATTTATGCCAGCACATGTCGTTTCCATATTATTTGTGGGTGTGATGGAAGAGGAATTTCAAATTCATGCTTGTCCCTGGTTCACCCTAGGATTGTAGAAAAATCATCTGAATAAATGAAAAATGTGAAATGATATAAGAGCAAGTTACTCTTTGTTGGTATACAGTTCATTCTTCTTTAAGGGAGAAGTTTGGGCTAAAAAAATTAATTCACTTCCATGCTGCAGCAGTCCCCCACCAGCTTTAACCTGGAGAACTGAGCAATTACATGACCGATGATCACTCGGTTCTCAAGCAGCTCAGAGAGAAGAACATTGATGTCAGTCACCATCCTCCACTCTCCATTTTTTTTCAATGTGAAAAAAAATGATTATTTTTTTTTTTTTACATACTGTCACCAGTCAGTGCCCCTGATCACAGCCACCCCAGTCATATGGTGACAGTATGTAAAAAAAAATGTATTTAATTTCTTCCTTTTCCAAAATTTTGTGACAAAAAAAAATACAACTTTAAAAAACACACCATGCCTCTTACTAAATAATGGGGTGTCTTCTTTCCAAAAAGGGATCATTTGGGGGTATCTGTACTGTCCTGGCATTTTAGGGCCTTAAGTAATCAGTCAGTCAGTACATCAGGACTGATCCATTTTTTAACATATACAGTATACCATAGATTGTATACTCTATACCTTTCCCACATAATGCCCAAAAAATATACACAGATTTTGATTATTTTAACCAAATAAATGTATCAGAATACATTTTGGCCTAAATTTATAAAGAAATATTATTTATTTACAATTTTTTTTACACATTTTTCTAACAGCAACTAAAAAAAAAACTTGTTTTTTTAACATGTTTGGTATTTTTTTGCTTATATTGTAAAGCCAAAAATAAAAACCTAGTGGTGATTAAATATCGCCAAAAGAAAGCTTCATCTGTCTCAAAAAAGGTTACAATTTTAATTTAGGTACAGTGTTGCATGAGTAATTGTCATTCAAAGTGTGACATAGCTGAAATCTGAAAATTGGCCTGGGCAGAAAGGGGGAAAAAGTGTTCAGTATTGAAGCGGTTAAAGTTAATAAGAATTTGCTTTTCACATGTTTGGATGATTAAAGTAAATATTCACACTATTATTTTAGTGAGGATTCTCAGAAACCTTAGTAGATCAACCTCATTATGTTGTCAAAATGACCCTCTCTACCTGTAAAAGGTAAATATCCACATATTAGGTAAATATCCACATTCTTCTATCATGATACCCGTGCCACTGAACGCTGTTCATTTCAAGTGAAATACCCAGCTGAGGTTTTCTAGGAAACAGAATTCCTGCAGTGTCAATCTACTTTATCCTCCACAAAACTCAGTGGTCACCCCCCCCCCTCCATCCCATGACCCCCATGTCACTACTGAGTTTGTTAGTAAGTATAGTAACGTGAAGGTGGACTAATTGCGCACTAATTGAGAGGGGGGCCAAGGAGATTTGCATTCCAGGATGTGTGGGCTTCCTAGAAGACATCAGCTGGGGATTTCCCTGGCACAGAGCAGCAGCCAGTGGCAGTGCAGCTGGAGAAGTATATACTGACCTATTGGAGCATATTTTTTTATATTAACCAGGTCACTTTAAGAGCCTTTAAATTAGAATAAATTCTTGATTGTGATAGATTAACTTAAGCTGTGCCTAAATAAAGGCAGGAAGATGACTAGTCACCAGTAATGCCTAAATATTCTCTGTAGCGGATCTTTCCCCCATTATTGACCTACTATGCCTTGGTCTGAAGAAGAGAGAGGGTGACTGCACTCCAGGATGCAAAGATTAACCGTGCCCTCCTCTGCCTGTGTCATAATGTAATTTACTTTATGTTGGATGTTTTTATGGAATAAAACTATTTTTCCTGACAGACTCCATGGCAGCATACGTTCGGGTAGGCTCCGCCTCCTCTCCTACCTCATAGGACCCCACTCCCATAAATCTTTGCTCCCTTTCAGCATCAGTGTTCCTTTTTCGTCCTCCTCATACATATGTCTGATGTTCCTACTATCTGGTCCTGTATATCGGTGGCAGACTGAGTTTCGGAGTCTGCGATAAGCCCTGGCTCTTAGCGGGGTATGGAAGGGGCAATGGAAGAGACCCTTAGCTGGAGCTATGTGGTTTGGCCGAGAGAGCCCTGCTGCTGCGGGTGGCCCTTTATTGCCTGAAGGCACAAGCCGGTGTTGTGTCTCCTGGACTCGGTTATGCTATCAGAGGGTGGTAAGCCCTTATATGGGACCATTTCTTTTTCCTCATTTTCATGCTTATCTTCCTTGTATATTGCCTATTTTATCTATGCTCGTGTCTAGGGTGTTTTCTTATCGGTTTATCGCTCTAGTGTTGCTAAGTTTTGCGGTTTAAACTTACTTGCGGTGCTTCATGGCCGCCGCCACGGTCCTTTCCGCTACTTCCGGGTTGTCCGGCGCGTCTGGGCAGGCGCAGTACACCGCCGAGTATTGGAATCGTCGCGCATGCGCAGTAGTGCGGTTGACGTCACGCGTGGTTGCGCAATATGGCGCGTCGTGGTCCGGCGGTCTATTTAAACCTGCGATCAGACCGGAGCTGGTGGGAAGGTCGGTATATCGGTAGCCTCCCCCAGACTCCGGTCCTGTGGTTAAGGTAAGAAGATTCCTTCTCCTGGGGGTCTTGTTTTTAGGTAATGGGACTGATGGTTATATCCTCTTCCTATTAGGATACTTATCCCTACCTAGTTGCACCATTTGAGATGGACTCATAGCCGCCCCCTAGTGGCCAGCCTGCTCTTTCTAGGTATGTGCTGGTTTTGACAGTTTTTATGCCTTGTGTCTCTTTCATCTTTTCTTATGGCTTGCCTGCATGTGTCTGTCTCAGCTCTCTTAGGTCTGATCAACAACCCCGCACACGCAGCGAAGACAGTCATTCAAATACGCAGCACCGGCGCTCCTCATCTAAATCTAAGCGCAGCTCCTCTCATGGCAGGGGACGTGAGGGCCAGTCTTCCTCGCACCATGGCAGCTCAGAACGCCCACAGGGGAAAAAATGCTGGGGTTGCCGTACCCTAATACCAGATGGTTCCTCCTTGTGCAAACCCTGTTATACCCAAGCTACGGGTGAAAGGGAAAAAATGGACCAACATATTGAGGAGGTGGTGCGTAGAGTTTTAAAGGACTCTCTTGCTGAGTTGCATAAGCCAAGCACTTCTGCAGGTCCGTCACGCTCTCCTGACAGAGATTTGTCAGTTCAGGATCCGTTTGAGTCTTCCCAACCCAGCCATCCATCTATTCTCCCGTCAGAGTCCGATTCCGATTGGGATGACTCCGGTACTGGATTTGAGTTTGCCCTCATGTCTCCGTTAGTTAAAGCGGTAAGAGAGGCCCTTGATTGGGAGGATCCTGCTGTCTCTTCTCCTAAGCAGAAGAAATATTTCAAGCAATTATGCAAAGAGCGCTTGAATTTCCCATTTCTAGAGGAACTGGGAGACATAATGTCTGAAGAGTGGAGCAAAGTGGAAAGGAAAAATTCCATGACCACTAAAGTAGCGAAGCTCTATCCTTTTAAACAGGAAAAGGTGAAATATTTGGAGTCATCTCCTAGTGTGGATGCCGCAGTGATGCGTCTAGCAAACATGTCACTCTCCCAATGGAGGATACAGCATTATTTAGAGATCCTTTGGATCGGAGGATTGACGCTGATCTTAAGCGAGCATACCTATCAGCTGGCATGGCCTGTAAGCCAGCAATGGCTTTGGCTACAATTTCCAAGGCCATGGAGGTTTGGGTTAATGCCCTCGAAGATACTCTTGGAGGAGTTTCGGAGGAAGTGCTCCAAAGTTCTCCTATTCAGGAGCTGAAGATGGTTGCGGGCTTCTTGGGGGAGGCTTCTTTGGACACCATTCGCCTCTTGGCCCGGGTTATGCTGGCCTCTGTTACGGCCAAACGTGCCCTTTGGCTTCGGCCTTGGGTTGCTGATGCTGCCTCTAAACAGCCTTGGTGTAGGATTCCCTTTGAGGGTTCTTCCCTCTTTGGGAATAAACTAGATGCAGCCATAACCCGGGCCACGGGCGGAAAATCTGGGTTCCTTCCCCAGGACAAACGCCCAAGCGCTGAGAAGCGCTCTTTCCCAAGGAGACAAAATGCTAATCGCTCTAGGGAAGCGCGCAGCTACAGACCAGGGAAATCCTACGGGAGAAGCTGGAAGTCAAGACAGTCCTCTTTTCAGAAAGGTCCCAAGGGCCCTTCGTCAGGTGACCGGGAGGCCACCAAATCCTTTTGAGGTTGGGCCCGTCCAGTCTGTTCCGGTAGGGGCCAGGTTGCTCCAATTTCGGGACGTCTGGGCGGCCTCGATCCAGGATCCCTGGGTTCTAAATGTTGTGTCCCGAGGGCACTCCTGGGCGTTCAACAACGTTCCCAAGCCCAGGTTCATTGCAACTTCCCTTCCTCCTACAGCAGAAAAGAAGAAGGTTCTTCTCAGTTATGTGGATACCCTACTGGATCAACGAGCTGTAGTACTAGTTCCCGAAGAGGAAAGGGGTCAGGGAGTGTATTCACCTCTCTTCCTCGTTCAGAAAAATAACGGCACATGGCGCCCGGTAATAGATCTCACTTATCTAAACAGATCTATCCGTCGAGAGAGGTTCAAGATGGAGTCCCTAATTACAATACAACATTCGGTTCTCCCAGGAGATTGGTTGGCATCAATAGACCTAAAAGATGCGTACTTCCACGTTCCTGTGGCAAAAGAGTATCATCAATTCCTCCGGTTTGCTGTCAATCATGTCCACATGCAATTTACATGTCTTCCCTTTGGGCTCTCGACTTCGCCTCGCACCTTCTCCAAGACGTTGTTGGCAATCGTGGCTCTCATCAGAACCAGAGGTATCAGATTACATCATTACCTGGACGATCTCCTTCTTCTGTCCCAGGACAGGGCCCAGTTACTGATACATCTGGAGCAGGTGATCCTTACTCTTCAGGAGTTCGGGTGGATTCTCAATTTGGAGAAGAGCCATCTGGTGCCCACGCAGTCCCTGGTATTTCTCGGAGCACTGTTCAACACGTTGAATTGCACCATATCTCTACCAGAAGAGAAAATTCCAGTAGTCCAGAGCAGGGTGGCTCTCGCTCTCGCTGCCTCCCATCTCACTGCTCGTCAGTGTCTAAAGGTGGTAGGGACTCTAGTGGCTACCTCGCCCATGGTGAAGTGGGCTCTGTGGAGGCTGAGGCCCTTTCAGAAGGGGTTTCTCCACCAGTGGACGACAGAGAACCTGTCACAGATTATTTATCTAACACCATTCATGAAAGGGTGTCTTCCTTGGTGGTTACGCCGTGCGAATCTAACCGACTGCCACTCAATTGCTCCAATTTCCTGTGTGACGATAACCTCCGACGCCAGCAGTACTGGCTGGGGAGCTCACTGCCGGTCAGAAGTGGCACAAGGCAGGTGGAACTTCTCCAGTCACGGAGTGGTGTCCAACATCCTAGAGCTACGAGCCGCCTTCAAAGCCCTCCAGGCTTTTCACCATCTGACTCAAGGGGCCTCAGTGTTACTCAGGATGGACAACACCACGGCAGTGGCATACGTCAAGAGGCAGGGTGGAACCCGTAGCATGACTCTACTCCAGGAAACAGATCCAATTATGTCTTGGCCCAGCAACACCTGGCCAACCTCTCAGCGGTCTTTGTTCCGGGGGTGCTGAATACGGAAGCAGACTTCCTGTCCAGATTTCAATTGGACAACAACGAGTGGTCCCTCCATCAGGGGGTGTTCAATTGGGTTCTGTCTCTGGGAGTCTCACCGGAGGTGGATCTCTTTGCGAGTCCACACAACAAAAAACTTCGAAAGTATTATACGAGGTTCAGGGATCCTCGAGCCTTCGGAGTGGATGCCCTCATGGACAGATGGAACTTCCAGGTTGCCTATGCCTTTCCACCGGTGCCTATAGTACTCCAATTCCTTCGGAGACTGAAGATGGAGGAAGTAGAGGTCATAGCGATAATTCCCTTCTGGCCCAACAGGCCTTGGTTTCCTCTGCTGTCCCTTGTCAGCTTCAGGGATCCGATCCCTCTGCCTCTCAGGCCAGACCTTCTATCGCAGGGGCCTACTCTACATCCATGCCCTGCGTGTCTACACCTCAAGGTCTGGTTCTTGAGAGGGAGAGGCTGGAGGCCCTCGGATGTCCAGAAGAAGTGATTCCCACTCTTATGAGCTCAAGAAGAGCTAGCACCAACAGAGTGTATGAGAGAATCTGGGCAAGGTTTTTGAGTCATCAAGCCCAGGGTTTGGGTCCGGCAGGTGTGCCTACCATTCAACAAATCTTGAGTTTCCTGCAGTCTGGTTTAGATCTGTCCCTCTCGGTTAGTTCTCTCCGGGTGCAAGTTTCTGCCATCTCAGCTTTCACCGCAATTCAGTGGGCAAGACATCAACTGATCCAACAGTTTTTTAAGGGCGCAGTCAGGCTCAGGCCTCAGAGAAAACCTAGATTCCCGAAATGGGATCTTCCGTTGGTCCTGGACTTCTTTGCTTCAAAAGAGGTTGCTTCCATGTCCATCAGGGAGCTTACGTTGAAGACGGTATTTCTGGTGGCTATCACTTCTGCTAAGAGGGTCTCGGAGATACACAATTTGGGCTGCAAAGAGCCTTTTCTGACCTTCTTTCAGGACAGAGTGGTCCTAATCCCTATGTTGGGGTCAAACCCTAAAGTAACATCTGTCTTCCACGAAAATTCTGAGATAGTTCTGCCCACCTTCAGAACAAATGAAGAATCCTTAGTCCATCCTTTAGATGTGGGTGACACTTTGAGTCAATACTTAGAAGCCACATCCTCCTTCCGTCAATCGGATTTCCTGTTTGTTCTTCTCCATGGGAATAAGAAAGGAATGCGTGCTTCTTCAAGAGCGGTGGCTGCATGGATTGTCCAGGCTATACAATGGGCATATAGAGCAAAAGGCTTGGCTCCTCCAGAGGCGATTACAGCTCATTCTACCAGAAGCATTGCTACATCCTGGGCAGTGTCTAAACACGTCGCGCCTGATGTGATCTGCAAAGCAGCCGCTTGGTCATCTGTGAATACCTTTCTTACACATTACTGTGTTGAACCTGCTGCCTTATCTTCAGTTAACTTTGGCGTTCAAGTTTTGTCAGTTGACAGTGCCAATTAAAGTTTTCTTTGTTCAGCATCTTCCCACCCGGGAGTGTATAGTGAGTTATTTCCCGAACGTATGCTGCCATGGAGTCTGTCAGGAAAACGGAAAATTGATATCAAATACTTACCGTAATTTTCCTTTCCTGATGGACTCCATGGCAGCAGGAGTCCCCTCCCAATTCCTGAGTAGGCTAGTTACAGAACACTGATGCTTAAAGGGAGCAAAGATTTATGGGAGTGGGGTCCTATGAGGAAGGAGAGGAGGCGGAGCCTACCCGAACGTATGCTGCCATGGAGTCCATCAGGAAAGGAAAATTACGGTAAGTATTTGATATCAATTTTCCGTTTTCTTTGCATCCTGCAGTGCGGTCACCCTCTCTCTTCTTTGCATTACATGGTCAGACCATGGACTGGAGCAGCACCCGGCTATCAAAGAGAGTACAGTGCCTTGCAAAAGTATTCGGCCCCCTTGAACTTTGCAACCTTTTGCCACATTTCAGGCTTCAAACATAAATATATAAAACTGTAATTATTTGTGAAGAATCAACAACAAGTGGGACACTTGAAGTGGAACAAAATTTATTGGATATTTCAAACTTTTTTTAACAAATAAAAAACTGAAAAATTGGGCGTGCAAAATTATTCAGCCCCCTTAAGTTAATACTTTGTAGCGCCACCTTTTGCTGCGATTACAGCTGTAAGTCGCTTGGGGTATGTCTCTATCAGTTTTGCACATCCAGAGACTGAAATTTTTGCCCATTCCTCCTTGCAAAACAGCTCAAGCTCAGTGAGTTTGGATGGAGAGCGTTTGTGAACAGCAGTTTTCAGTTCTTTCCACAGATTCTCGATTGGATTCAGGTCTGGACTTTGACTTGGCCATTCTAACACCTGGATATGTTTATTTGTGAACCATTCCATTGTATATTTTGCTTTATGTTTTGGATCATTGTCTTGTTGGAAGACAAATCTCCGTCCCAGTCTCAGGTCTTTTGCAGACTCCATCAGATTTTCTTCCAGAATGGTCCTGTATTTGGCTCCATCCATCTTCCCATCAAATTTAACCATCTTCCCTGTCCCTGCTGAAGAAAAGCAGGCCCAAATCATGATGCTGCCACCACCATGTTTGACAGTGGGGATGGTGTGTTCAGGGTGATGAGCTGTGTTGCTTTTACGCCAAACATAACATTTTGCATTGTTGCCAAAAAGTTTGATTTTGGTTTCATCTGACCAGAGCACCTTCTTCCACATGTTTGGTGTGTCTCCCAGGTGGCTTGTGGCAAACTTTAAAAGACACTTTTTATGGATATTTTTAAGAAATGGCTTTCTTCTTGCCACTCTTCCATAAAGGCCAGATTTGTGCAGTATACGACTGATTGTTGTCCTATGGACAGAGTCTCCCCCCTCAGCTGTAGGTTTTCTCCTTGTATGAGCTGAAAGTTTAGAGGGACGGCCAGGCCTTTGTAGATTTGCAGTGGTCTGATACTCCTTCCATTTCAATATTATCGCTACCACAGTGCTCCTTAGGATGTTTAAAGATTGGGAAATCTTTTTTGTATCCAAATCTGGCTTTAAACTTCTCCACAACAGTATCTCGGACCTGCCTGGTGTGTTCCTTGTTCTTCATGATGCTCTCTGCGCTTTAAACGGACCTCTGAGACTATCACAGTGCAGGTGCATTTATACGGAGACTTGATTACACACAGGTGGATTCAATTTATCATCATTAGTCATTTAGGTCAACATTGGATCTTTCAGAGATCTGGAGAGAGTTTGAATTTCTGGAGAGAGTTTGCTGCACTAAAAGTAAAGGGGCTGAATAATTTTGCACGCCCAATTTTTCAGTTTTTTATTTGTTAATAAAGTTTGAAATATCCAATAAATGTTGTTCCACTTCATGATTGTGTCCCACTTGTTGTTGATTCTTTTCAAAAAATTACAGTTTTATATCTTTAGGTTTGAAACCTGAAATATAGCAAAAGGTCGCAAAATTCAAGGGGGCCGAATACTTTCGCAAGGCACTGTATTACTTTCACCTGGAGCCACATTGTCTTTACCTTTCTTGCAGTCTATGCCTTGCTCTGCACTGTGTCTTTGTGTAGAGGCAGCCATCTTGGTTGGTAGAAGCAGAGCTTTGCTTCCTCATACCACAACCACCCCACTGAGAGCTGATAACTGATGATCTGATAACTGGTGATCTGATGACTGGTGATCTGATGACTGGTGATCTGATGACTGGTGATCTGATGACTGGTGATCTGATGACTGGTGATCTGATAACTGGTGATCTGATGACTGGTGATCTGATGACTGGTGGGGGAATATTCAAGAATCAGCAGGAGAGGTGAGACCCACAGAATGAATGAAATAGAAGCAAGGAGATCCTTACCCTGCTGGTCCTCAGGTACAGATTCCTCTCCAGCAAGGAGAACAGCGAGCAACACATCACCAAATCTTACTTTAAATCTCATGAAATTAGCAGTCAAAGTCAGGATTAGGTTATTTAACTGTCTGGACAAACAACTATGAAGCTCAAGGTACAGGAGTGCTGAGGGAGAGCAAGTACACTGTTTTTTATAGGAGGCACTTCAAACATTTGGTACATATTTCAATGTACTATTTAACATTTTTAGATATTTTCTATAAGAGAGCAAATCTTATATTTTTGAACTCCAGGTCCATTCTAAACAGAAGCAACTTTTAAAGTATCCCTGTCTTTTATGAACAAATGTTAACAAAAAGATTTGTAATCGCTCAATAACCTGAAATGGGTCTTCTGTTGAAAGACAACTCTGTAAGATACAGACTTCAATGTGCTGCAAATGAAAGGCTTGTCAACAAGGGGTTAATCTCAAACCATTGAGCGATTAAAAATCTCCCTCTGTAAGTTCAAGCCTTACCTTTCAAAATATATCTATATAAAAAAAGAATTATATGGTGGGGACTTTGCGAGATCCACACACCTACACGCTGCAGATGGTTTGGTTTTATAAGAGATGAAACTGCATTTGGTGGAACTGATTAAATATAAAAACACCACCATCTGCCACTTATTCTAATATGAAATGGTTTGGGCAGATGCTGACATCTTTCGAGATGATTGATTCATCTTTGACAAGGGACTATTCTCCCAGGGTTCCAGCTGCCCACTGCTCTCCCTAAGCTGGCTGCATGACTTAATGGCGGTCACAGCAGTTAGAGGCGTATGTCGCAGGTGAGTGAAGGGCACTTTAATAAATAGCGAGGTAGAATTACTGTCAGCTGCAGCCTCTTTTCCTCTGACTTGTAGCAATATTAGAAGATTTGTTTTTATCACAACAGTACAGAAAGTGACATGTCCCTGCCCAGATCTGCTTTCTGATTGATTACACTAGTTTAAGTGTAGCACATGCAGTAGTAGGCAGTGAATGGGCTGCATTTAAACAATATTATCCAAGGCAGAGATGTACAGTTTCTCATTTATGATATAGATGTAAATGTATTAAATGTAAATGCAATTTTAATGAAAAAGCTGAAAGTTGTTCATAACCAAGCATTTTTTTAAATCAATAAATACAGTATAAGCATTTATCATTATTTAATTTCTTGTTCATTGTGCTCTTTTATTAAATATTGCAAATACAGAATAAGCAATGTAAACTAATTCATATTCATAATAGGTATAGAGATATAGTGTCTATAAAAGATCCTTGTATCTAATACAACATTCGTAGTTAAGGCCGCATTGGACATATTTGCAGCTGCTCCTAGGGGCGTCTGGTGCTTTTATTCTCCTGCATGCTAGCCTATGTGTCCATGCACACATAAACTTTTGGGAGCATTTATTGACAAAGGAGTTTAGAGGTAGGAAAAAAAATCCACTGTCCAGAGGCAGCAGTTTGGCAGAAAAAGCGCTTGACATGCATTAACTCATGTAAACGCACATTACCGCTGCTGCCAGGAGGAAGGCTTCTAGGGGAGTTTATAAAATGTCCAGTGTGCAAGAGGCCTAGCTCCTGACCTTCTTTTATTGAAAAAGTATTAACAGTGTTGAGTAGATTATTCAGGCACGTTAATCAAAAGCATATACTGTACTGATGTTTATTTTGATACCTATCAGATTTATTAGGGGAGGACTGGAACTGGACATGTTCTAGAGGAAAGAACAGAGGGGAAGACCCGTTGGATCTATAAAGAAAGGGGGGGGGGTAAAAGAGGGGTACCTTGGAAGGGAATAGAAAATAAGGTCCCTTGGGCTCAAACTCATCCTTTATTAATATTATCTACTTTCAATTTAGAACAGTTATTATTGAAAATTACACAAAGGTATAACACTTCCAGGGCAGAAATGCATGGGGTTGAGAGGTCATCACCTTTTGGGTGCAATCAGTGCAGCTGGCCCCTTACCCTTTGCCCTCAGGGTGCACTAAGCTTATTGAGTAGCAAGATTCCTTAGGCTAGGTTCACACTAGATGCGGTCCAAATTCACAGCAAATTCGCTGCAGATTCGGCACTGCATCTACATCACGACCTGTTCATTTAAACTGATTGGGGGAGTGTATGTTAAGTTAACGTCACCCCGCAATCAGTTTGAAAAGTGTAGCCTGATTTGCAGAATCGGATTGCATGGGTGTAAACCACCATGCAATCAGATTCTGATGTGGGCAAAAAAAAGGGTCCTGCACCGTTTTGGTGTGAATGTGGTGCAATTTGAGCCATACAAATCCATTGGTTAAATTGTACCCCAGAGACAACATACGTGATCCTATTCCATTGTAAGTTACATGCAGTGTCTCACACAGCAGCAGTGTGAACCCGGGCTTACAGTGCACATTGGCACTTGACTGTTTCTGCAGTGGCAGCATAAAGGATAAGATAAGCATGGGACTGTAATTTTCTCTGATGAAGGTAGCTTGACTCCCGAAAAGCGTTAGCGGTCCTATCTACAAGGACATGTTCCATTCCATGTGTGGTGGATTCTTGTAATGTGATTTTAACACTCTTCTTGTCTGTGAGTATGCATTTGGCATTTTATTAAAATATTTTTTAAACGGTGACCACGGGTAATGCACTAGGTGTTTGCGCCTCCTTTTTCTTTTCTTTCATGCACCCATGTTGGAGTTCCCTGCCTGAGGATAGCAGCGCGCCAGTCTTTCCCTTCGGAGTGAGTGCTTGGCTGAATTGTTTGACTGTCATTTTCTATATCTTTTCCAGATAAGATATAAAAATGGGCACTTTTGATTTTTCCTGTTCGGCTCTCATGGACTTCAATGGGGTTCGCAATTCAGGTTAGAACATTTTTCCTGTTCGGGTGTTCTGCTGTGAACCGAATAGGGGGGTGTTTGGCCCATCCCTATATATAAGTTTGGGAATGTATATCTTTGGTCCACAAAAGGTGTACACTGTACTCTGAATATATATAAATGTTCTTTACACCTGAATTTTTTCAACTACTGTAAATGTGACTTTTTTTCTATATAATTGAAAAACTTTAATAAAATAAGACTGAAAGAGGGAGAAGGACAAAAAAAGGAGTAAAAAAAAAAACAAGCAATTCAAACAATGCACGACGGGTAACAAACGGGCAATCATGAAAATATGTGGGCCATAAATGGGCAATCATGACAACAAACAGGCAACAAACAGGTAATGTAACAAAGATAGGCAATAAATGGGTAATCATGATAATACATTGGCAACAAGTAATTGTGAGAATACATGGGAAGCAAAAAAGGTATTTCAACGTATATAGGCAATATTAGATGTAGGGCCATCACAACTCAGTCTGTCTCCTCCATCCTCTTAACTCTTCTTCAGCAATCTAGACATTTTCTTCACTTTCTGGGCTCACTTATGTCATCTCAGTCACCAAAGGATGTTTTGTTTCTGCCACCCTCCACTGTAACAGTCTCTGCTCTGGTCCACAGTCTGACTGTAGTATATAAAGAAAAAAGGATGTAGGGCCCCCCCAGTGTTCCGCCCAACCCCTGTGGTGCCGCGTGATGTCAGAGGAGGGTGGTGCCACTGAGTGACATACCAAAGGTTGCCCCGCCCCTTGCCTATATAAAAAATGTCAAAGCGTGGAGCGGGCATTTGGCAGAAGGCCTCTCTGGAGGCGAGAGCCTTTTTTTTATTTCTATTTTTCAGGTCAGTGGGCGGCAGAATTGCCAATAGATTTACATCAAGGGACACCATTTTTTTATTTTTAATAAATGATTTGTCAAAATCTTGTGTGGTTATTACTTTTGTACACTTTTTTGGTGAATGGGTGGGGTTACTATGTACCCGATACCCATTCACATGGGGGGGGGTCAGATCTTGGGGCCCCCTTGCAAACCCCAATAACCACATCCCAGG
Organism: Pelophylax lessonae; assembly: GCF_965119305.1. Lineage (NCBI taxonomy): Eukaryota > Metazoa > Chordata > Amphibia > Anura > Ranidae > Pelophylax > Pelophylax lessonae. Next base: position 150,594,971 of record NC_138770.1, on the reverse strand, counting down.
GTTGTCGGGAAGAGGCTCTTGTCTCTATCAACATGGGGACAAGCTGTTTTGTGGTGAGTGGGGCAGAGCCTCCTCTGCGCCAGCGCCCCCACCCAAACCATGCTGAGGGCATGTGGCCTGGTATGGTTCAGGATGGGGGGGCACTTTTTCAATATAATTTTCTGTAAAATGCAAAGCAATATGGCTACCTGGAGGCGTTGTGTACACAGATGATGTACAGAACCCCCCCCCAGGTATGTAATTTCTGCTTGTGTGATTGGCTCACTGATTTTCACATAAGTCTGCACTCAGATACAAATTTGATTTTGAGCATCCCCTGCAACAAAAATGTCATTTTTGGTGAAGTGTTCCCAAAGGGAAATCACATCTAAAGGGATGCAGACCCTGCAATTTTTCTCATCAGAGCCCAGAAGTAGCAGCTGATTGATAATTATAAAACCACTTCCATAAAGATTCACTCAAAACATGGACACAGACAAAAAAATTATATTTCTTCAGAATAACAAAAGGTACGAATCTGCAGCAAAGTTTGTGAATTCCTTGCAAAGTACATGGATCACCCAGAGGGGCATGTTTTTTTCTCAACAAAAGTGGAGTTACTCTCTAACTTCCCTTGTCTGAGAGTTGGCAGCCTCATTAAAAACAATGCACTTCCTATATGGCTAATATCTTACTGTCATTAAGAAAGAGGCACAAGAGCTCCCTGTATTGTCAGGCAAATGATGCTCAAGATATCGCAGGCAGAAGATGGTTCAAGAGTGCCCCACAGAATTCTATGGACTGTGCAGATATAGCCAGGTGCAGCAAGATTTCATGAAAACATTTCTGGATGGCGGTAAGTTTATCTGTGGGGATCTCAATCCAGTGTAGTGCCAGACAGGATCAAGCCCACACAAGTGCTCCCATAGCAAGTGGCTCGCTATGGGGGCACTTGAAAGGGAGGAGGAGTGGAGTGTGCCAGTGGGGAACTCTAGAACAAGAGGTTCATGGCTGCTCTGTACATAATAATGGCACAGAGCAGATAAGTATAACATGTTTGTTATATATAAAAAAAAAAAAAGATACCTTTACAACCACTTTTAGTTGGGGGGGAGGGGGGGGGCAAAAAGGATATGTGCACTATGCCTGAAATTGCAATTATTCTTTGAAACAATATGTTCCATGTATTTTGTTCTTATTCAGTGTACTGTAACAAAGTGTTCCTTCTTCCTCAGTAATTTAGTAATTCTAGCATGTTTGTTTTTAGTTTATGTAAAGTGTGACTTTCAGTCCATTCAGGTTTTTCAGTATGTAACGGCATGCGTGTTAACATTGTGTTAAAATGATTGTAAATGATTACATTGTAACAACCCTATAAGTTTAAAGTGATCATATTACCTCTGTTCCCTCTGTTCTCAGCTGCATAAGAGCTGGGAAAGGAGAAGCAACAGTTCACTGATCTTTCTAGTGAAAGACTGTGAAGGGGAGGCGTGTCAGGACAAGCATAATTATTGGGGGAAAGCAAGCTGAGTTCCTAGCACAGCAAGAGAACTGACCATGGTGTGTTCTCTTGCTTAGTGTGGTCAGTTTTTAATAGAAAAGCAGAGGGACTGGCAGGAACACCAGGGATTTCACACAATCACAGGAAGCAATACAATGAGAACAGGATACTTTTTCATACAAGTACATGGTACAGCAGGCATATATCAGGAATTGGAAATGTTGGGGTAACAAACACTTTCAGGCAGTCCATTTATTTTAAATAGGCTGCCAAAGCATGTCTATTATATATTTTAACAGACACACAGCACTTTTTTAAGGCAGTGTGCCTCAACACATAGATGGTTCACGTATGTGCCACGAAGTGCATGGTGCTGTGCTGCTTAGGTGCGTTGGGGTACCATTATAAGTCTTGGTGTAATGCATGTTACTGTGTGTTCCTCCACAGGTGTTTTGTTTGCTAAGAAAAGCATTAATATCACTGTGTCATCACAGAATACTGGCCAAAAGTAGAACTATTGGGGAGATTTCCCTTCGCTTCCTGCCCTATAGCCAAACCAGGAAGTGAGAGGAAATCCCTGCAAGTTAAGGGAATCCCTTGGGGACCCCAGGTCACCAGAACTAGTGTCCCCATTGGAAGATTTCTTCACTATTACTTTTGAGACAACCCAAAATGTAGGATTTTATTTTACTTTCACTTTCAATGAGAATGGGACAAAATGGAAAGGGTGAATCTCCCTAATGGGGGAACAGATAGCAATAAAAACTGGCAGGTGTTCTAATCCCTCTCCACTCTATCAAAAAAAAGAAATAGTTTTGCCTTTAGTTATACTTTAAAAGTTTTTTCTCTGACATATCACCGCTGATCATGACCTATTCTAGTGAATAAGGCCATGCCAAAACCAACCTGCATCCCCATGCAACATATTCATTTGCAGCTTGGTGGCACAGAATTTACATGGTTAAAACAGGCAGTGAGGAGGCGACACATCGCATAAACACTGTAGTGCTCTGTTTTCCCGCATTTATTGAAAATTAAAAAGCATTAAAAACACTCACTAAGAACTTAGGATAACAAGCATGTAAAACCATCAGCTCACCATGCTGACACTAGAAATAACTAGGCCTACTGAAGGCCTAGGAGGAGGGGGATCAATAGGAGGGCGTAACGCATAGAGAGAAGCCAAAGCCCATGACGTCACATAACCATTTCCAGCTTCAGTGTGGTGAGCTGATGGTTTTAGATGCTTGTTATCCTGATCTCTTTCTGAGTGTTTTTAATCCTTTTAAACTTTTAATAAATGTGGGAAAACAGAAAGCACTATAGTGTTTCTGCTTTGTTACATGACACAATATGCTGATGAGTGAAAAGGGAAGGTTAGCACAGTTATATTCCTAGACGGGAAGAAAAGGAGTTGTTGCTGCATCCCCCATAGGAGGAGTCGGTCAAAGGCATATTTGACTCTGTAGTAGTGTCAGATATCTGATGTGAGCAGCAGTGGCGGCTGGTGCTCAAAATTTTTGGGGGGGCGCAAACAGAAAAATGTAATAGGCATTGCTTATTGCATTGCTTACTTTGAGGTTACAAAAGTGTGAAAGGGGCCTTCAGTAATCAAGGTATAGTGTGCCCCCTTCAATGCAGATTGACCAGCGTGCCCCCTTTCAATGCAGAGAGACCAGCGTACCCCCTTCAATGCAGAGAGACCAGCGTGCCGTGCCCCCCTTCAATGCAGAGTGATCACCGTGCCTCCTTTCAATACAGATAGACCAGCGTGCCCCCTTCAATGCAGAGAGACCAGCGTGGCCCCATTCAATGCAGAGCGATCATCGTGCCCCCTTTCAATGCAGAGAGACCAGCATGCCCCCATTCAATGCAGAGAGATCATCGTGCCACCTTTCAATGAAGAGAGACCAGCGTGCCCCCTTTCAATGCAGAGAGACCAGCATGCCCCCTTTCAATACAGAATGACCAGCGTGCCCCCTTTCAATGCAGAATGACCAGCATGCCTCTTTTCAATGCAGAATGATCAGCATGCCCCCTTTCAAAGCAGAATGACCAGCGTGCCCCCATTCAATGTAGAGAGACCAGCGTGCCCCCATTCAATGCAGACAGACCAGCGTGCCCCCTTTCAATGCAGACAGACCAGCATGCCCCCTTTCAATGCAGAATGACCAGCGTGGCCCCTTTCAATGCAGAATGATCAGCATGCCCCCTTTCAATGCATAATGACCAGTGTGCCCCCATTCAATGCAGACAGACCAGTGTGCCCCCTTTCAATGCAGACAGACCAGCGTGCCCCCTTTCAATGCAGAATGACCAGTGTGCCCCCTTTCAATGCAGACAAACCAGCTTGCCCCTTTTCAATGCAGAATGATCAGCATGCCCCCTTTCAATGCAGACAGACCAGCGTGCCCCCTTTTAATGCAGAATGACCAGCATGCCCTCTTTCAATGCAGACAGACCAGTTTGCCCCCTTTCAATGCAGACAGACCATCCAGTCAGCAGCAGCAGTCATTTAGGGTGAGCTCAGGAATTTGGAGAGCACTATGGCGGCTCCTGGGAGTGAACTTCCTCAGCATAGCCCCGTCCAGAGTCCGCTCTGCCCCCATCTAGAGTCCGCTCTGCCCCTGTCTAGAGTCCGCTCTGCCCCCATCTAGAGTCCGCTCTGCCCCCGTCTAGAGTCCGCTCTGCCCCTCTACAGCCCTCATAGGTCTCCGAGTGTAAGGAGAGGGAAGTTGTAGCCTCAGAATCATAGAGTGGAATCCACACCTCCCCCATAGAATACACAGTGTAGGTGGAAGCAGACGGTCACCCGCTCCTCCAGGCATACATATATGGACACAGCAGAACAGACATTTACGCAGCCATGGTCACTGTCTGTAGCCCGGCTCTCCCCTCCTAAGTCACAGCGTCCACCAATCCAGCCTGCGCCAAGCCGCGGCCAGTGTGACGGTTGCAGGCGGGGCTCTCCTCCGTCTGATAGCAGGCGCACCTAACCTGCTAGCCTCCGTTTGCCACTAACAGAACTGCCCTCAGCCAATGAAAGGCGAAAGGCGTGGCAGGTCAGCAATCATGAATGAGATATGGGAGTGTCAGGGGCGCATCGCTCTGCACCCCGTGGACACTCTAAAGGACGGCCAATCCCATCAAAAGAAAAGAGGCACATGATGCCTAAACCCCCACCCCTCCCATAGCCAGCAATGAGTTCGGCGACCCGCTGCAATAATAAAGATACACTTTTTTTTTATTTTTATGCTAATTTTAGTGTGACTAGCCCGGGGGGGGGGGGGGGGCGGTGCCCTTGCACCCCTTATTGACCAGCCGCCACTGGTGAGCAGACATTGCACCTGAAGGTGGTGGGTCACCAGAAGCACTGTGAAGATAAAATAACTGTTACTGCACTGAACATTGGTTTTCACTATTTATATGGGACTTTTTTTAATATATGTTTTTTTTTTTGTTTTTTTGATACATCAATAAATGTTGTTTTGGGTCGGGGGTTCAGTGGAAGGATACCCAATCAATGAGTACACTGTGCATATATGTTATGATGTGGTAATCTTTATTTTAGCACTAAGCTTTAGTTTACACATTTATATACATGTTGCGCCATATGTAAAAACATGGTTTAAAGCGTAACTCCACTTTTGTTGAGAAAAAGACTTTCCCCTCTGGATGATCTCTGTACATTACAAGGTTTTGAACAAACTTTGTTTCAGATTCCTACCTTTTGTTATTCTTTTTTAAATTTGTTTATTGAAGAAAATATAAAAGGCATATAACGAGTTCCACCGAGGAATACATTGAATGACATCGAGAGAAAATAGAAATTACACATCTAATAGTTGAAGAACATAAAATAAGATATTGTGCTGACAAGGAACTAGAACATGAATATGGATATGGATATCATAAAATAATTTAATACACCTGAGTTAACCCCTGAGAGCCCTCCACAGAGAGATGCATAGTGCAAAATATGACCTTTGGTGTAAGGACCGACCGTAAGCAACTCCCCGCACCCACCGGCATCTATCACCTGGCCGGCTACAGGTGCGTGGGGGGCATCGCCCAGACAGTCACTTGACTGCTTAACGGCCGCTGAGGGGAACTGTGTAGGTATTCCTTTCAGGAAGAGAAGCGAACAGAGGACTAAATAAACATGCCTAGAAGGTTAATCCAGAAGAGAGCGAGAGAACAAAGAGAGAAAGTCCAATCCGCGTCATCTAGAGACAAGGCAGATTAGAACAGTAGAAAAGAGGGGAGAGAGGAGGGAAACGGGGGGGGGGGGGAGAGCAGAAGGGTGACTGGAAGGAGAAGGAGGGGGGGGGACCGCCCGGCCCGACACCACCCACGCCATCAGATCAATAGATCACGGTATTCTGCCGTGAATGTGAATTCATGCCAGTAGTACCAGCGCTTTAAAATTTTTTCTCTATCTCCGCGATCCGTCGCCACCAGGTCTTCCATTTCATTGATGCATTTCACTTTATGAAGCCACATGGCCACAGTTGGGGGCTGAGTCTGTTTCCAAAGAGGGGGGATGCAGCTTTTCGCCGCTGTGAACAGAAGCGGCAGGATTGATTTCCGATACGACGCCCTCGGATACTCGTGATGGTGAAGGAGGAGGAGGGCCGGGTCCAGCACAAGGGGATGATCTGTGAATTTTTGAGCGATGCGAAGCACTGAAGTCCAAAAGGGCTGCAGCCGTTCACAGGTCCAGAAAACGTGAAGGTACGTCCCCACCTCCTCACCGCATCTCCAGCACACTTCAGTACAGGTCGGGAACATCCGACGAAGCCGCGTCGGGGTGTAATGCCACCGGGTTAAGCATTTGTATCCCACTTCCTGGTAACGAGAGCATATTGAAGTTTTGTATGTGAAGAATAGCAGACGTTCGACTTGGTGATCTGTGAAGGTCAGGCCGAGATCTCTCTCCCAACGCGCAATGTACGGAGGACGTAATGGTGCCTCAGGCATTACCAGAGCTCTGTACACCATGGAGATAGTGTGCCGCAGTGGAGATAGGTCAGAGCAGAGCTCCTCAAAGTAGGTGAGACGTCTGGTGAACAGATGTGCCGAAGGCAGAGACTGCAAAAAATGGAAAAGTTGGACCTGCTGCCAAAAGGACAGCGCAGAGAAGGTAGCATCGGAATGAAGGAGGGATCTAGAGACCCACTCCCTATCCCGCACAAAGTGGCGAGCCTGGCTGAGTCCCGCGTCCTTCAGAGACCGAAATCCAGGGCGGTCATTCCCCGGCGAGAAGTCAGGGCTGTCGATCACCGGAAGAAGAGGGGACGGCAGAGTAGCCAGTTGGCCCCCGTGGCACAACCGTCTGCCGACCTTCAAAGTAGGGCCAATGGTCGGATGAGCGGACAGCTCCCCAGGGACGGGGGAAGAAGTCCATAAAGAAGATTCGGGGGGAGACCCAACCGAGTGTCGCTCCAGACGGACCCACTGCTTCAGGGGACCATGGCGATACCAGTCAAGGACCCGGGACAAGTGACAAGCCTCATAATAGGCCACAGCGTCTGGCAGAGCCATGCCGCCACTTAGTTTAGGCATGCGAAGTATACGTAAGGCCAACCGTGGGGGACCCCTAAGCCAGAGAAATTCTCTGAACAGTTGATTCACCCGCTTAAGGAAGGAGGATGGGACGGACACCGGCAATGCCTGGAATACGTACAATAGGCGAGGCATCACATTCATTTTAAGGATATTGCAACGCCCAAACCACGAAAACCTACCCGCGTGCCACTCGTCCAGATCTTTCTTAATACGGGCCAGCAGGGGAGGGAAGTTACATTCAAAGATTTTATGGGGGCAGTTTGGAAGAGAGATCCCCAGGTATCGAATATGAGACGACCCCCACTTAAAGGGGAAGTCAGCCTTAAGGAGATAAGAAAGAGCTGGCGGGATCGCCACCGCCAGCGCTTCGTATTTTGTTTGATTGATCTTGTAGAACGAAAGAGATTCGTATGTGCGGAACTCCCGCAGTAAATTGGGAAGGGAGGTAAGGGGTTTAGTGAGAAAAAAGAGGAGGTCGTCTGCATATGCTGCCACCTTAGGGGATTCCGTCGAAGAGACCGACATCCCAGCGACATCACTATTGGCTCGCACCGATCGCAGGAAAGGCTCCAGGGTCAAGACAAAAATCAACGGGGAGAGGGGACACCCCTGTCTAGTCCCATTGGAGATCACCAAGGGTTCCGAAAGAGAGCCGTTAACCCTAACTCTCGCTGAGGGAGCAGAGTAAACTGCCCGGATCCAGGACATTAGGCGGTCCCCCATTCCAACGTGCTCCATCGTAGCAAAGAGGAATTCCCAGTTCACCCGATCGAACGCCTTTTCAGCGTCCGTCGAGAGAACCAAGGTCGGGATCCGGCGCGAGCAGGCAAAGTGAACCAAGTCAAGCGCTTTGGTGGTATTATCCCGGGCCTCCCGAGATGCGATAAAGCCCACCTGGTCGTCGTGGATCAGCTGTGGGAGCAGCGGGGCCAGCCTAGAGGCCAGAATTTTAGTAAAGAGCTTTAAATCAATGTTCAAAAGTGAGATAGGCCTATAGCTCGGACACAATAGGGGATCTTTCCCCTCCTTGGCGATGACCGTGATGTGTGCTCGCAGCGAGTCAGCCGGGAACATTGCCCCCTCCCCCGTCGCATTGTACGCCGCAAGGAAATGAGGGGAGAGGAGATCATGAAAGCATTTATAGTAGCGGAGGGAGTAGCCATCAGGGCCCGGAGCCTTTCCTGGCTGTGTCGCCCCCAAGGCCATCGAGAGCTCGTCAGGTCGTAGAGGTTCGTCCAACTTCTCCACCTCTCCCTCTGGGAGGGAGGGGAGGCCTGATACAGAGAGATAGGAGCGGATCGCCTCTCTCCCCGCCACCCTGGAAGACACCCCCGAAGGTGGGGACAAATTGTATAGAGCGGAGTAGTACTGACGAAAGGCTTCCGCGATGTCCGCCGTAGAGTGTACCCTGCGGCCCGCGGAGGTTGAGATCTCCGGGATAAAGGTGTGAGCCCTCTGTCGACGAAGTGCACGCGCCAACAGTTTCCCGCATTTGTCACCGTGTTCGTAAAAGGTTCGCCGACACTTGGCCAAGGCCGCCTTTGCTCGAAAAAGAACCAAGGATCGGAGCTGATCTCGGAGAACAGTGAGTTCTTGAAGGGCAGCACGTGCCTGAGATCGCTTGTGGACCAACTCAAGTTTGCCAATGTTGACCAAGAGGTCATGCATCTGCTGTGTTCGTTCCCTCTTGCGGCGCGAACCCAGTTTAATAAAAACTCCCCGCATGTAGCTCTTATGCGCTTCCCACACCATCAGGGGAGGACTGTCGGCGGTAGCATTGGAGGCAAAGAAACCCCGAAGCTCAGAACTCAGCTCTTCAAGGATGGCAGAGTCTTGAAGGAGGCTATCATTCAACCGCCACTGCCATTGTTGACGTTCCGGTAATCTCAGATCCAGATCCAGAAGAACCGGGGCATGGTCAGATATCGTAATAGAACCAATAGAGGCAGAAAGGACGCGAGGGAGCAAGGCCTGAGGCAGTAAAAAGAAGTCAATTCGAGAATAAGAGGCATGGGGCGGGGAGTAGAAGGTATAGTCCCGCACCCCCGGGTTGAGAATACGCCAGGGATCCACCAGCCGGAAGGCCTGATACAACTTTTTGAATCTCTTCAGGGCAGCATAGGAGAGGTGAGAAGAGCCTCTGGAAGTGTCCACCTCCGGATCCAGCGCTAGATTAAAATCACCTCCAAGGATGATCTGACCCTCCGCAAACTCTTCGAGCTGCGGGAGCAGAGACTCCAGGAAAGACACCTGATTAGTATTAGGGAAATAAAGGTTCACTAAAGTAACCGTCAGGGTTCCCAGACGCCAGACGGCCCTTCACAAAGAGAGCCCGGCCCGAACCATCGCTCCACGAGTCCGAGAGCGTCCACGGAGCGTGACTATTAATCAGGATACATACCCCCTTAGTTTTGGAATCAGAAGAGCAGCCATGATAGACGAGGGGAAACCGACGATCTCCCAATTTAGGGATCTTGCTTGCTTTGAAGTGGGTTTCTTGCAAAAAGCCAACCTGGGCACGGAGACGGTGAAGATCAGAGAGAACAATGGAACGTTTCCCAGGGGTATTCAGCCCCTTGACATTGAGAGATACCAGGCGTATCGGGTCTGTATGGGGGGAGGCCATCCCCACCCCACTCCTGGGGACGGAAGGGGAACACCGGAAGAGAGGTTCAGAGACAAAGAAACGGGTAGGGAGGAGGGGAGAGGAAAGGGAAAAGGAGGGAGAGAAGGAAGGTACAGAGAGAGGACGAGAAAGAGGTGGTGCACAGCTGGTGCACCGAAGGCTAGTGCTACAGTGCTAAACGCACAGGAGAGACCGAGTCTCAAGGAACCGAGAGGTCCGACCACCAACACCCAAACGTGGGCCGAGTAGGCTGGACCTCAGGGAACACCCTACGTGGGGAACGAGGAGGGTCACTACAGAGAGAGGGAGGTGACCGCCCCCCGTACCCCCCAAAACCGGCAAATCAAAAACTTCAGATAATGTTACAGGTAATGCAGAACAAATACAGTGCAAAAATCTTTTTACAGGTAATGCAGAACAAATACAGTGCAAAAATCTTTTTACAGGTAATGCAGAACAAATACAGTGCAAAAAACTTTATGAGAGCAGCGGTAAGTAAACCAGCGAGGGCAGAACACGCCCGCAACCGTGGTCAACGAGAGACACATATCCTCAAAGTAAAGGAAGATAAGATAAGGTGGCCCAGGATCAAGAGAGAGAAGAGGGGTTAAAAGAGAGCACAAAAAAAAAAAAAAAAAAAGAGGGAGGGGTGGGAAGAAGGCCCAGAGCAATAGACAAGGAATGGGGGGAGGGGAAGAAGGCATGTGAGGAGGAGAGAAGAAAGGGGGAATAGAGCAGGGGGGAGGGAAGTAGGAGGAGGGAGGGGGGAGACGAGAAGATGTACCAGAGGCAAGAACACGATTATACTCTAATAGAGCAGCAGTGGCATCTTTAGTAGCATAAATATGAGAAAAAAAAAAAAAGAGTGGCATCCCATCCCCCCCCCCCCCCAACCAGTCAAAGAGCCCAGCACGCCCACTGATGAGCAGCATCCTGGAAGGGGAGGGGGAAGGACAGGAAGGGGAAAGGAAGCAGGGCGGGAGGGGGAAGAGGGAGGGGGGGAGCAAGGAGGAGTGGGGGGGAGGGGGGGGAAGGGTAAGGATATAGGGGAAGGAGGGGGAAAAAGGGGGGGGGAGGAATGAGGGGAGGAGGAGGAATGAGGGGGGAGGAGGAATGGGGGGGGAGGGGGAATGAGGGGGGGAGAGGAGGAATGAGGGGGGAGAGAAGGAATGAGGGGGGGGAAGGAGGAATGAGGGGGGGAGAGGAGGAATGAGGGGGGGGGAGGAATGAGGGGGGGGATGAGGGAGGGGGGGAGGGGTGAGGGGAGGGAGGAATGAGGGGGGGAAAGGAAGGCGGGGGAAATAAGGGAAGCGTGGCGATCAGGGGAGGCCCCACCCCACCGCAGCCCCCCGCCCCTCCAGGCGCGAGGCTCGATAACAGCCATCAAAAATAAACATAGCAGGGCTCAAATGGCAGCCACAGTGAGAGATGCATGTCATAGCACGTCAGAGTACATACAGCAGCCCGACCCCTCCATGGAAGACAACGAGGAGAAGACAATAATGTCGCAGAGGCTAAACAGGAACCCCCCCCCCCCAACCCCAGCCCCGTCCAGCCCCCAATACTTGTACACACCCCGCAGACAGTCATGCAAAAGAGTCATCTCAGAGAATGGTATGCAGGGGGACTCCGATACTTCAGAACTCCAGCACTCCAGACGATCATGTAGACGAGCCATGGGCACAGGGAGGGAGGGGGGGGCCCCAATGTCACACAGACACCAGCCAACGTTAAGTCATGAAGATGGCAAAAAACGAATCGGTGCCCCCGGCGCCAGTCCCGCATGCCACAGGGACATATAAGCACTGGGAGAAGGGTCCATGAGGCGGGAAGGGGGAGTATACTCACAAAGGGCCGGGGGGGGGGGGGAATGGGGGGAACGGAAAGGGCAGAACGGGGCCACACTCTGATTCACGGTAGCAGATCATGTCCCCCTCAGGCTTCTGGAGAGGTCACCATGGTACCCAGGGAACTCGACCCGGAGGTTCTGCGCTGATGTCGTGGCCCCGATGAGCGGGGCCGCGAAGGACCGCCACCCGGGGGACGGCCGTCCCTTTCCGGCAGTCTCGCCATCCAGTCCGGCAGAGTCATCGGGGCCACGTCCAGAAACCGGAACAGAGCCGGGAGATCCGCATGTTTGCGTAAGGTAAATGAAGCGCCATTTCTGCGGATGGTGAGCTGAAGGGGGAAACCCCAGCGGTAGGTGGCATCTTGTGCTCTGAGTCGTTCCAGGAGGGGCTTCAACATTGCCCTGCGGGTCAGCGTACCAAGGGAGACATCTGGAAAGATGGTAACCTGGGCCCCATCAAAATCCACCGGCCCCCTCGACCACGCCGCCCGCAGGACCTGCTCCTTGACCGGGTACCGGTGCAACCGGCATATTACATCCCGCGGTCTGGCCGTGTCTTGGGATCTGGGGCCCAGGGCTCTATGGATCCGGTCGAAGGTGAAGTCTGCAGGTGGGTCCTGTGGCAAAACCTGGGATAAGATGGCCTGGACCGTCACCACTAGGTCCTCCTGACCCGTAGCCTCGGGTATGCCGCGGAGCCGCAAATTATTTCGGCGACTCCGGTTTTCAATGTCTTCCAACCGGAGCTGTTGTTCCGCCAGGGCGTCAGTGTGAGAAGCCTGAACACATTCCAGCTGGGCCACTCGTGTCTGTAGGTCTCCTATCACCGACTCCCCAGCCGTCACCCTCCCCTTGACCAGGGAGACCTCCGCCGTCACCGCCTGGAAGTCCCTTCGGTGTTGCTCCGCAACCTGAGCAACGATCGCCTCCATGTCCTGTTTGGTGGGGAGGGACCTGAGTAGCGCCCATATGTCCCGTTCTTCCTCGGGACCCGCCGCCAGGGAGGGCCGCTGAGAAGGCAGAGGGCTCCGAGACATCCCGGCCGAGAGGGAGGGCGGAGGAGAAGCGGCTGCTAGCGACGGGGAAAGGGCGGCCTGGGCAAGGCCGCTGCTCGGATCCACAGCCTGAGGCCTCGGCACCGGGGTCGGGGAGTCCTTAAAAAATCCGCTGATGGGAGCTGAGGTGGAAGCTCGGGAAGCCGTTTTCGACTTTCTCCGCTTATAGGTGCTCATGTCAGCCTGCAAGTGATGTTAAAAGCCGGTCAGGGAGGTCGGGAAGCGGGAGCACCAGAAAAACGTGTCTTCACGCCGCCATGATCCAGCCACGCCCCACCCTTTTGTTATTCTGAAGAAATCATTGTTTGTTCCTCTGTGCCTCTGTGCTGAGTGGGTCTAATGGGAGTGGTTTCAAAATTATCTATCAGCTGTGCAACTGCAGGGTTCTAATGACGGAAGCTGCTGGGCCTGCATCCCTTTAGATGTGTTCCTATTGGGAGTATCTCACCAAAAATTACATTTTCAGTTGCAGGGGATGCCAGAAACCTGACTTGTATCTTAGTGCATACTTCTGGGAAAATCAGTGAGCCAATCACACAAGCAGGAAATGTCTGTGGGGTGTGGTCAGTACACATTCTGTGTACAGAACACCTCCAGGTAGCCATATTGCATGGCATTTTCAGAAAATTACAACAGCTGCAGACTGAAAAGGAAAGGTAACTTTTAATAACATTCAATTACAATATGATTTGTGTCGTAATTGTATACGCTATATATTTTTTTTTTTTGCTATTTTTTTCCCCCCACGAAAGTGGAATTACCCTTTAAGTCACCCAATAGTGATAGTCATAGTAGACAAGAGTCTTTAAGCAATGGCCTAAATTAAGCGCTGTTGTATATTGCCGAGAGCAGGAAGCAACAGGATAATTAATTTCACACATTCCATGAACCGCAGGCAGTACTGTTTACATAAATGGCTGTGATGCTGCTTCAGTTATTATAAATACATTTATCATAAAGCCTATGTTGATTTTATTGAATACATTATTCATCGTTAATGTAAATACAGAGGCAAAGGGGCATATCAACCAAAAACAAAATAGTCAATGACTTATTAAGGATTCTTTTCTGTTTGCATTCTCCTGGAAGAATATAGAAAGGTGCTGCTCGCATTCCTATTTATTACTACTATTGGTTGAACTAGATGGGCGTGTGTCTTTTTTCAAGTAACTAAGTGGAGACAACTCTAAATTCAGTAGTAATCCAGAGAGTTGAGATCGCTTTATTTAAGTCTCTTTTTTAACTCGAATGACAGAAAAATTAGTTTTATGTTTTTTTTTTTTTTTTTATCATTTTATCATTCGATGTGATAATAGGGATTTTTTCTTTTCTAAAGTGGGTGCTATTTATCAAACAACTGCACAATATCTAATATTTTGTCAGAGAAACATTGACTACAACTACACAAAGTGCAGAATCACTTGCTTTCTTCTTACTCTAGTTTTAAAATATCCCCCCCCCCCATATCACACACTATTTAACCAGTTGCCGACCGCTTACGTTATATTTACGGCGGCAAGCTGGCTCCTACAGGCAGAATGACATAAGGTTACGTTGCTCGCTTAAAGGCAGCTAGGGGGCACGTGCGCGCCGCCGGTGGCATGCTCCCGCCCCCGATCATCAGCGGGGAAGCCGATGCATGTGTCAGGCGGCTTCGATTGCCGCCTGACACTCTTGATCGTTCCCCGCTGAGAGAGAAGGACGGTCGGCTGTTGTAAACACAGCCGACCTTCCTTCTCCCTGCAATGATCACAGAGCTCATGTGATCCTGCTATATAGGATCACATTTCAAAATCCAACCCCCATACAGTTAGAATCACTCCCCTAGGGTCACATTTAACCCCTTGATCACCTACACTGTTAACCCCTTCCCGGCCAGTGTCATTATTACAGTAACAGTGCATATTTTTAGCACTGATTACTGTAGTAATGTCACTTGTACCCCCAAAAGTGTCAAAAATGTCAGTTAGGGGTCCGATCTGCCCGCCGCAATGTTGCAGTCCCGCACAAAATCGCAGATCACTGCCATTACTAGTAAAAAAAAAAAAAACATTAAAAATTACATAAATCTTTCCCGTAGTTAGTAGACAAGATAACTTTTGTGCAAACCAATCAAAATACGCTTATTGCAACTTTTACCAAAACTATGTAGCAGAAAACAAATTGGCCTAAAATGTTAAAAAATTTGGATTTTTACATTTTTTTTTTTGAGAATGTCATATAGCAGAATGTGAAAAAATTTTTTTTTTTTTTTCAAAATTGTCGCTCTTTTTTTGTTTAAAGCACAAAAAATAAAAATCACACAGGTGATCAAATACCACCAAAAGAAAGCTCTATTTGTGGGAAAAAAAGGACGTCAATTTTATTTGGGTACAGTGTCGCATGACCGCGCAATTGTCTGTTAAAGTAATGCAGTGCCGAATCGCAAAATTGGGCCTGGTCATTAAGGGGGCAAATCCTTCCGGTCTTAAAATGGTTGAATATGTTTCACTATGTTGTTAGATAAACAAAGCTAAACAAGATTTCACTAAGCACAAACATTGACTGGTTTTATGTATCATTTTTGGGCCTCTTTTCCAAACGAAATTAGTCCAACCTCCCCTACCCAGGTACATACTTATCCTATTCCAGCATCCACAGTTTCTGCTGTTTGCTTTCATCCGGGTCTCAATATGTCCTGTGTGCTGGCCATGCTTGCATAGTAGCTTTGTATAGATTTTTTTAGGGCAATATCTCAATCATCTCTGGCCTCTGGACACAGCCCCCTAGAACACAGGCATCACAACACAAGGCCCACGGGCTGAATGCGGCCCCCCAGGCCATTTCATGTGGCCCTCGCACCTCCCCTGAAGCTGTGGTATCCTACAGATCCTGCACCTCTCTGTGCAGCCGCAACACCACCTTATCTTTGCCTCCCCTGGTCTCAGCATTCAGCAGACTCTGGAAGCTGACTCAAGCTCTCCTCTGGTTCTCCTCCAGACCCTGCGCTTTCTTCTTCCCAGATCCACCCGCATCTTCTTCCTGGCAGCAGCACAAGGTAAGGGGGTGCATTGTGGTGTAAGGAATGCATATGATTTATGTCACAATTGTATACGCTATATTATTTTTTCTTTATTTACTTTTTTTTTTCCCCACGAAATTGGCGTTACCCTTTAAATGCATTAAATGTTACTTTTTATTTATGCATTGGTTTTTTCCTAAATGACAGGTGATCATTACAGCTGTCCTATTCATTTTCCTGCTTTTGTACATCACTCAACATATTTGGAAAGAGAGTGTTGCTTTGGGGAGTATTTCCTTCACTTTCGGTCCTGTACTGTGCCTTGCGAAAGTATTCGGTCCACTTGAACTTTGCGACCTTTTGCCACATTTCAGGCTTCAAACATAAAGATATAAAACTGTAATTTTTGTGAAGAATCAACAACAAGTGGGACACAATCATGAAGTGGAACGAAATTTACTGGATATTTCAAACTTTGTTAATAAATAAAAAACTGAAAAATTGGGCATGCAAAATTATTCAGCCCCTTTACTTTCAGTGCAGCAAACTCTCTCCAGAAGTGAGGATCTCTGAATGATCCAATGTTGACCTAAATGACTAATGATGATAAATAGAATCCACCTGTGTGTAATTAAGTCTCCGTATAAATGCACCTGCACTGTGATAGTCTCAGAGGTCCGTTTAAAGCGCAGAGAGCATCATGAAGAACAAGGAACACACCAGGCAGGTCCGAGATAACTGTTGTGGAGAAGTTTAAAGCCGAAATTGGATACAAAAGGATTTCCCAAGCTTTAAACATCCCAAGGAGCACTGTGCAAGCGATAATATTGAAATGGAAGGAGTATCAGACCACTGCAAATCTACAAAGACCTGGCCCTCCCTTTCTGCTCATACAAGGAGAAGACTGATCAGAGATGCAGCCAAGAGGCCAATGATCACTCTGGATGAACTGCAGAGATCTACAGCTGAGGTGTAGGACAACAATCAGTCGTATACTGCACAAATCTGGCCTTTATGGAAGAGTGGCAAGAAGAAAGCCATTTCTTAAAGATATCCATAAAAAGTGTTGTTTAAAGTTTGCCACAAGCCACCTGGGAGACACACCAAACATGTGGAAGAAGGTGTTCTGGTCAGATGAAACCAAAATCAAACTTTTTGGCAACAATGCAAAACGTTATGTTTGGCGTAAAAGCAACACAGCTCATCACACTGAACACACCATCCCCACTGTCAAACATGGTGGTGGCAGCATCATGGTTTGGGCCTGCTTTTCTTCAGCAGCAACAGGAAAGATGGTTAAAATTGATGGGAAGATGGATGGAGCCAAATACAGGACCATTCTGAAAGAAAACTTGATGGAGTCTGCAAAAGACCTGAGACTGGGACAGAGATTTGTCTTCCAACAAGACAATGATCCAAAACATAAAGCAAAATCTACAATGGAATGGTTCACAAATAAACATATCCAGGTGTTAGAATGGCCAAGTCAAAGTCCAGACCTGAATCCAATCGAGAATCTGTGGAAAGAACTGAAAACTGCTGTTCACAAACGCTCTCCATCCAACCTCACTGAGCTCGAGCTGTTTTGCAAGGAGGAATGGGCATAAAATTCAGTCTCTTGATGTGCAAAACTGATAGAGACATACCCCAAGCGACTTACAGCTGTAATCGCAGCAAAAGGTGGCGCTACAAAGTATTAACTTAAGTGGGTTGAATAATTTTGCACGCCCAATTTTTCAGTTTTTTATTTGTTAAAAAAGTTTGAAATATCCAATACATTTCGTTCCACTTCATGATTGTGTCCCACTTTTTGTTTATTCTTCACAAAAAATTACAGTTTTATATCTTTATGTTTGAAGCCTGAAATGTGGCAAAAGGTCGAAAAGTTCAAGGGGGCCGAATACTTTCGCAAGGCACTGTAAATGCAACAAGAAGTGAGAGGAAACTTTTTAAAAGTGAGGGTATTTCCCCTTTAAGGCTCCATTCACACTAATGCATTTTTTAATGCTTTTTTCAGAAATGCAGAACATTATTTTTAACATGGGTTCCTATGGAACACATTCACATCAATGCATTTTTGCGCCTCTGCATTTTTGGAAAGGGTCAGGGACTTTTTTAAACGCAAAACTTTTTTTTGCTTTTTTGGTTCAATAGACTTAATTGGAAAAGCTGCTGAAAAGCATGTAGTGCATTTTTACTGTGTTTTTCCCACGGTTTTGCTGCAACTTGTGTTTTGCGTTTTTTTATTTGCCCAACAAAAAATTTGCCAAAAAAAAAAAAAAAAGCATAACAAACACAAACCGCAACTCACGGTAAAAAATGCATAAAGCACAGCAAAAAGCACTGCAGAAACGCTCAGAAGCAAACTGCATACAAGAAAATGGAGCCTTAGATAGTTTTCAGCAGCCCCAATGTTCCAATAAAGAATTCCCCTTCTTCCCTACTTGTTAAGGTGACAACTGTAATATTTTGGATTTCTTATCACTTTTTCTCCTGGTGGCAATGGTCACCAGAACTAACAGGGAGGGTCAGTCTACCTCACTGGTATACAGTAATAAAATCCTGAATGGGGATCTAGCTCTTCCTCAGACTATCTGTAGCACCCTCCTAGGTAGGTGCTAGAGAGAGAGAGAGAGTATAGTTTTGGATCCTTTCTGCTTACCAGAAGGATTGCCAGGTAAATCTATATTGTTCTCTGCCTACCAGAGAGCAGGATCTACTAGTGAGGTCTGCTCATTGTGCTCAGGTGCAGCTCAGTTTGTCTGAAGTGTTTCACGCCAGTCCAATAGAGAGGCATATTGGACAGTGGGAGGAAACATGACAAATAATTGCACAGGAATTTAGTACAGCCCTGGTAATTGGCAGAGGAAAGGGTCTCGATACATGCTGGTATACTGTATAAATGCCAAGGGCACACGTGCTCGGGTCTTTTAGCTGGAGAGCGGGGTCCTGGAGGGAGGGGGTGGCTGCCTCCTCCTCTGTAGAAGTGCCTTGCGGCCTCAGGTGGTCGACCTGAGGGCCTGAGAGTTAGAGAGGAACTGAACCTGGAGGTCCTGTAGAGCTGACTGCAAGGGAGACACTTGAAGGATCTGATTCTGCATACAGTGAGTACAGATCTTTGTCAATGGGCCTGACCTGAGGGGGGCCATCCCTGCAGCTAGAAGAGTCAGTGGAAGGGTGTCAGTAAAGGGGATGCTAGAGAGTATCCTGAAGATAATGTAGTTCATAAAGTCTATAATAAAAAGGTAAGCTGCGCTAGGCAGTGAATAATAAATAACTAATATTAAATCTGTGTGAATGAATTATCACTATGTGAATAAACTGGATGAATAATAAACAACAATTGGTTGTGAAATACCTAATACAACATATAATCACAACCAATTGTTGTTTATTATTCATCCAGTTTATTCACATAGTGATAATTCATTCACACGGATTTAATATTAGTAATTTATTATTCACTGCCTAGCGCAGCTTACCTTTTTATTATATATTTTTATGTGTTTGTCACACTTTAAGTTGCTGCTTACTAGTTAGGAGCTTAGCGCGGTTATCACCTAAATTTCCTAATTCATAAAGTCTGTTGCTGGAGAAAGAGCAAGAAAACCTAACCCTTTCCATACACGTGGCAGTATGGTCAAAGCAGTGTAACTGCTCACTTGGCCTTGGTGAGGCCAAGTGAGAGTTGCCCTTATCAACTGTAAATAGTTCCAGTTGGAGTATCCCACTATTCCCTTCTCCCATCCAAGTTCCACAATAAACATCAAAAAGCCAACACTCCTGGACTGTTTATTGAGTAACAAGCCATTGGGAGTAAGGATGAATGTGTGAATTGTCCCTAAGTCACTGCCTGCAGGTAATCAGAGGAGGCCCAACAAGTCATCACACAGCAAGCCCTACAGGAACAGTGCTACATACCTAAAACGTGTTTTGAGTTTACTTTAACCACTTCCTGACCACCTGCCGCCTTTTTACTGTGGCAGGTTGGCTCTCCTGCGCAAACCGATGGGCGAGGGAATTTAAGGGGCGAGCACGCCGCCCCCACTCGGCAACGGGGAAACCGATGCACGGGTCAGGCAGCTCCGATTGCTGCCTTATACCTGCAATTGCTCCCCACTGAGAGAGAAGGACGGTCGGTTGTAAACACAGCGGACCGCTCTTCTCCCTGAAATGATCACAGAGCTCATGTCATCCTTTTTATATAGGATCACATGTCTCTATGGTCATTTCATAAGCCATGCCCCACTCCCCCCCCCCAGAGTTAGAATCACTCCTCTAGGCTCACATTTAGCCCATTGATCACCCATAGGGTTAACCCCCTCCCTGCCAGTGTCATTATTACAGTAACAGTTCATATTTTTAGCACTGATTACTGTAGTAATGTCACTGGTACCCCCAAAAGTGTAAAAAATGTCAGTTAGGAGTCCGATCTGTCCGCCGCAATGTCGCAGTCCCGCAAAAAATCACAGATTGCTGCCATTACTAGTAAAAAAAAAAACAATAAAAATTACATAAATCTTTCCCGTAGTTAGTAGACGTGATAACTTTTGTAGGGAAACCTATCAAAATACGCCTATTGCTATTTTTTTTTACCAAAAATATGTATCAGAAAACAAATTGGCCTAAAATGTTAAAAAATTTAGATTTTTAAGTTCTTTTTTTTAAAATGTCATATAGCAGAATGTGAAAAATATTGTTTTATTTTCAAAATTGTCCCTTTTTTTGTTTATAGCGCAAAAAATAAAAATCGCAGAGGTAATCAAATACCACCAAAAGAAAGCTCTATTTGTGGGAAAAGAAGGACATAAAGTTTATTTGGGTACAGCGTCGCAGGATTGCGCAATCCTGTGTTAAATTAATGCGGTGCCGAATCGCAAAATAGGGCCTTGTCATTAAGGGTGCATTAGAAGTACAATGCTAGTATACTATGTTATATACTATTCCATAAACACAACTGACAAAGAAAAATCATAATTCTAGCTCCAAAGGAATAAGGAAAGTCCAGTTTGTTATGGATCAAAGGCTTATTTGAATTGGGATCTCTATCAATAATGCAGGCCTTGGTATTTTTGCCTAATAGTTTATACGATTTATTCTCGAAATGTTTTAACTAAGATGCAAAGTTATTCAGACTGTACTTGGCACAGACCCTGGAGTCATGCAGGGTTTCTAAGAGATGTTGAACTCAAGTCAACATGCTAATTAGCTGTCATTAGCATCACCTAAATGTAGCAAGTGAGTGAGCAATCGTCTGGGTAAAACATAGGGCAGGGTAAAAAAAATAATTTATCGGATGGACCTGAAATTATGTTTTGCTGACACTTTGCTCTCTGGTTACAATTTGGCTTTACACAGTATTTGTAACTTGGTAATTGTATCTCACTGTGTACATTTGACGTTTGCACATGCTTGATCCTACATGCCAGCTAAGCTTTTCAGTTGCATAAACTAAGACAGCAGAGGGATTTAGTAAATACAAGACAGGTGGATCTCACGAGGATGAACTTGAGCCAAGACTAGTGTGGTGGTGCGGTAATTAGTATAATGTACAGTAATAGGGATTTAACCTCTCACATTTCATACCATGTGGTACCTCTACCATCTGGGTTAAACAGAGAAAAGTTGACATCCCATTGTTAGTTGATCAGTTTAGCTATTGAAGTTGACCTGAATTATCAATAGACTTCTAAAGAGAAATACTTGCAAGAAAACTGAATCCTGTGAGCTCAGTCTGTCCAAAATTCTTGTATCTGATAATTGCATTATTTGCACCACCCACGTTTTGTATTTAGATAAAGCCCCCACAGCAGGATCTGTAGGGTATTGGCTGCACTGCAGCCTTCCTTTGCAAGTCAATGGGCTCATAGAGCCTTGGTGGGCTCCGAAGTCTTTACATTTCTCTGCTTGTATTGAGAAACAGAGAGCAGGGGCTTGCATTGTGTGCCAATAAAAGGACACACCCAGATGTACATAAAAAGCATGCTCTGCCATCTCATGAAGATATTTTTCAAGCTATACACACCGTGTTTGAACACTTTTGCCCATTTTGAACAAGAAGACCCACGCTAGCCAGCTTTAAAATTAAGAAATCAACGCTGGAGTATATTTTCTTTGCTAAAAGATGCCTGCAAAATATTGTAGCAACTATGTGCACAGTTTTTAACTACATTTACTGGGACCCATGTGAACAGGACCCACATCAGCCAGCTTTTAATAGGGAAATCAACATTAGATTGTATTTAGTTTATAAAAAAATAAAAAATATGTAGTAACTACATGTACAGTATTTAACCAGTTCCGGACTGCCATACGTATATTTACTGCAGCAGGGCGGCCCAGCTGCACAAAATCACATACGTGTACGTGATTCGCACCCACCACCCCGCGGCAATCTGATTCGGTTCATCTGTCCAGGCCAATGATTTATGGCCTGGACCTGGTAATCGGTTCTGACCAGCAGCAGAACATTCTGTGCCTGTGTAATGTAAACAATGGCACAGGAAATGATGCAATCTTCTCTTCTGGAACCCTTTTCGGTTCCAGCGTGAGAGGAGAGAGCATCAGACTGTGAGTACACAAGTACTACACTGACATCAGTACACATAGGCACATATTTCACCCCCTGATCAACCCCCAGTTAACCCTTTCACTCCCTGTCACAGTGTCACAATATACAGTGTACAGATAATTTATTGATCACTGTATTGGTGTCACTGGTGACACCAGTTAGTGCCAGCCAAAGTTTACGGTAGTTAGCATTAGTCTCAGAGAGGTTTAGGGTACCCGCCATATATTTAAAAAATAAAGGTGTAACCCCCTGATCACCCCCTGTTAACCCTTTCACTCCCTGTCACAGTTTCATTAGCACAGTGTACATATTTTTTTTTCTGATCAGTCACAGGTGATGCTAGTTAGCTAGTTAGTGTCAGTGTCAGTCTTAGTATAGCATCAGGGTCCCGCCACATATTTTCTGATAACGTTTTATACCCCTGATCGCCCCCCCAGTTAACCCTTTCCCTCCCTGTCACAGTGTCACTAGTAAAGTGTACACATCTTTTTTCTGATAACTGTATTAGTGTCACGGGTGACGCCAGTTAGCGTCAACATCAGCGTCAGTTAGGGTCAATCCCAGACAGTGTCCGATTTTAATCCTTTGATTGCCAGTAATACTAACATACACACACTATATATATATATATATATATATATATGGTGAAAGAAAATAGGTGCGCAGTCCTGAAGTGATGAGAAGTGAAGTGAAAGCAGCACTGAAATTTGAATTAAACGTGAGAAGATGGCAATATGGAAAACATTACCAAAGTGCGCTAACAAATAATGAAACAAGTGTTCAAAAGGTACATGGATGGTGACCAGATTTAAAAATCATATACATTCAGTCCAAAACAAAAGTGCAAAAACTGTGAAAGAGTCTTTCTTTTCAAATTGGAGTGAAGGTAAGGGAGTGTTGGGAGGTGGGTGGGGCCTCGTCCCAAAAAATGATCCAAAGTGATTCTCAGTGGCCTGATATACACATGTGGACACCCAGTGTTAGGAGTGGACTCTTACCACAATGTGGAGAGATGTGAGCATGTACTTGGTTGTATCTAGAAGTCCCCAACTGATCAAGCTGGCAGGGATGGCTCTCGGAATGGACCGGAACAATCAGCTGCTTCCGAAGTGGGGGGGGATCTGTAGGCTTCCAAGCAGGGGGAGATGCCAAGACAGAGCAACCAGTGTTCCCGGTGTTCTCTCTCCAGTCACCGCGTTGTCCCACACACTGCCTGGGCAGTGTGTGGGACAACGCGGTGACTGGAGAGAGAACACCGGGAACACTGGTTGCTCTGTCTTGGCATCTCCCCCTGCTTGGAAGCCTACAGATCCCCCCCCACTTCGGAAGCAGCTGATTGTTCCGGTCCATTCCGAGAGCCATCCCTGCCAGCTTGATCAGTTGGGGACTTCTAGATACAACCAAGTACATGCTCACATCTCTCCACATTGTGGTAAGAGTCCACTCCTAACACTGGGTGTCCACATGTGTATATCAGGCCACTGAGAATCACTTTGGATCATTTTTTGGGACGAGGCCCCACCCACCTCCCAACACTCCCTTACCTTCACTCCAATTTGAAAAGAAAGACTCTTTCACAGTTTTTGCACTTTTGTTTTGGACTGAATGTATATGATTTTTAAATCTGGTCACCATCCATGTACCTTTTGAACACTTGTTTCATTATTTGTTAGCGCACTTTGGTAATGTTTTCC
This sequence comes from Pelophylax lessonae, assembly GCF_965119305.1. Taxonomy (NCBI): domain Eukaryota; kingdom Metazoa; phylum Chordata; class Amphibia; order Anura; family Ranidae; genus Pelophylax; species Pelophylax lessonae. Next base: position 150,571,127 of record NC_138770.1, on the reverse strand, counting down.
ATATTGCCATCTTCTCATATATATATATATATATATATATATATATATATATATATATACCTCCATTACTAGTATAGTGTCTGAATGGATCAATATCTTTGATCTGATCAGAACTACACTAGCGTCCCCAATAGTTTAATGTTCCCAAAAATGCAGTGTTAGCAGGATCAGCCCTGACACCTCAAATCTGTAAAGAAAAGCGCACGCAACCTCGGGCAATAAAGCTTTAATAAAGGACAATTACACAGTACATTGGAATTGCACTCACACTTTTTCTTTAAGGCAATCGCTTTACAGCATTCCAACAGGAGCTACTCGCTCCTCCCGTCCCTCCAGATGGTGACTCTGCAGTCTCCTCATCCGCGGCTGCCGCCGCTGTATCCCTGCTCTCCTTCACTTCCTGTGTTGCCTGGTCACCGGATGCCGGTTCTGGTGCGCCTGCGTACTATACCGACGTGATCTACGGCGCCTCAGGAAAGCCGGAGCCACAAGTTGTACGGAGCTGCGAGGTGGGGGATTCAAGACACGGGTGCACTGCCTCTGCTGTTGCTACGGACAACGCGTTTCGGAGGCGGAGCCTCCTTCCTCAGGTCCCACCTTGCTTCCTGCTAACTCCCCTCCCTATATACCCGGGATACCATCGGCCCTAATTTGTTAATTGTGTATTCTTAAAGGGGCCAGTAACCAATAGTCATTATCCACCTCGGCTGGGACGGGAGAAGCAAGGGGCTATCCACTTTTAAAAAACATATATTAAAAATACAATATAAGATACAATTTGAAATACAATTTAAAACAGTACAGTACAAGCGCAGATATTAACCAGAGCTATTATGGATACATATTAGGATATCACATTCCCTACATAGCAATGGTTTTCTCCTGCTAAAAATACATTAAACATATCTAGGTACCTGTAAATTTAGTAGTCAGAATGTTAAACGAAAGGTACACTAGTGAAGAGGCCTACAGGGTACTGAGCATGACAGATGAGAGTGATGGGGAAGCCTCACTGGCAGAATCAGGCTCAGTATACAAACCTGTAGAGAGCAGTGGCACCCTGACAGATAGCTCTGATGACGGAGTACTGGTTCCCTGCTGAGGTCAGACGTACACGACCCCGTTCTTCTGTTGCTGAGGTGCAACAATCGCAAGGTTCTTTTATGCAGCAGAGTGTCAGTACTAGTGTCGCTCAACCTTCTACTCTGATGCGTGTAACGCTCCTGCGTTTCTTATATGGTGTGGATTTTCAGCTGCAGAAATAGTTCCACGTCAGTAGTCATGTAAGAGATATGCTGAGATACCATTCCCAACCTCAATGACTCATCATGTGTGGAAGGTCTTATTTCAGCCAGTAAATACACACAATTAGCAAGCTGGTTCCTAGAATGACTTTATGTATGTGGTAACACAATGATGAAGGTTGAGGGATAGGTTGAGTGGAGGTGGTAGGTGATAGACACTTGAAGGTGAGACAGTAGCAGATGGCTGCAGGAAGTTTTAGCAATGTTGTATGGTAGCAGATGACAGAATAGCAGGTGGACATACAAAAGAGATCAACCCAGTGCAGAAAAGTAGCAGTAGTCTCAAGAGCTAGCAATCTAGTTATGCAGATGTGATAAACAGTCTTTACTATGCAGAGCTAGATAGTGTAAGCTTAGTATAAGTTTATAGAGAATTCCCCTGCGGGGTACTTAGCACTATTAGCGATACAGCCGAAGGGTGGTTCAGGAGAGGCGGATGATCCAGTAGCGGGATACAGGGATCAGCGCGGCGAGGTTCCGTCAGCGAGGTAAGCTTGCAAGCATGGAAGCTTCAAGCAAGGTTAGCATCCAGGTAAGGGTGTTTGAACGAACACATGTGAGTGAGAACCGGCGCTTTAAATAGCCATCTAGTCTGGCGCTGGGTGATGACAGCTCCAGTCTTAAAGGTGTATGCGCACCTTTCCAAAAGTAAATGGTGGGGCGCATACACTTGTGGAAAGTGTAATTTAGGGTACCAAAGGTACCGGAACATTACAATACCCCCCCCTTAAGGCCTGCTCCTGAAGGCCTCTGGAGCTGGTTTGTCTGGGTATCTCGCATGAAAATTGCGGATTAATCTAGGGGCATGTATGTCAGAGGTGTTTAGCCAGGTGTCGTCTTGGGGCCCATAGTTCTTCCATCTAACCAAGTACTGAAGTCTTCTTCTGTAGATACGAGAATCCAGAATCTCTTTTATCTCGTATTCTTCTCCACCTTCAACTTGTACAGGAGGGGGAGGTGGAATATTAGGCCTTATTCCTTGGTCTGGAACATGGGGTTTTAGTAGCGACACATGGAAAATGGGATGGATTTTTAGGTCCATTGGCAATGTAAGCTGCACTGCAGCTTTTCCAATAAGTTTCTTGATTGGGAAAGGTCTCAAGAACAGAGGTCCAAGCTTTTTGCTAGGGATCTTCAGTCTCAAGTTTTTTGTTGAGAGCCAAACGAGGTCCCCGATAGTATACTGTGGAGAAGGTCTTCTACTAAGATCATAGTACTTCTTTTGTTGACTGTGAGCGTGTGCAATGGTAGTATTTAGTAAACCCAGAGAATCCTTTATTTGGGTAAGATAGTCTGAGGCTACTGGGTTATTTGAAGGAAGGATGCGTGGAGGGAGAATAGAGAGATGGAACCCATAGTTCAAGTAGAACGGACTCTGCTTGGTTGTACTGTGAGTTGCGTTGTTGTAGGCAAATTCTGCCAGGGGGAGAAGATCCAACCAATCATCCCGTTGGTAAGAAGTGTAACAACGTAAATACTGCTCGATGCATTGGTTGACTCTTTCAGTCTGTCCGTTGGTCTGCGGATGGTAAGGAGAAGTGAGCTTCCGCTCAATCCGTAGTATGTGACATAGTTCTTGCCAGAATTTAGAAATAAATTGGGATCCACGGTCAGACAGAAGAGTTTTTGGGATACCATGTAATCTGAAGACATGTTTCATCAGGAGTTCTGCCGTTTGTTTGGACGAAGGTAGTCTGCGAATAGCAATGAAATGTGCCATCTTTGTCAGATGGTCCACTGACACCAAGATGGTATTAAATCCTTTGGAAGGAGGCAATTCTACAATGAAGTCCAATGACAAAACCTCCCATGGAGTTTGGGGTATTGGTAGACTGCATAGTAGACCGGATGGTCTCGTAGTGTCAATTTTGGACCTGGCACAGACATTGCATGAAGAGACGAATTTTTGTATAGATGTTTTCATGTCAGGCCACCAGAATTGTCGAGAAATCAAATTGAAAGTCTTTGTCATACCCATATGTCCTGCCATAGGCACATCATGCGATAATTCCAAGATCTTGGTGCGTAGGGTAGGTGGTATGTAAAGTTTGTCGTTGTAGTAGAGGAAGCCTTCTGCATCAGTATTTAGTTGTGGTGGGGGTGAATCCAAACTTATACCATGCAGAACCTCTTCTTTTAAGGAACGGACAACTCCAATAATGCGTTTGTGAGGTATTATAGGAACGGAAGGGATTTCAAAGTAGTTTTCTTCAGTTAGTCGTGATAGTGCATCCGCCTTTTTGTTCTTATCTGCAGGTGTGTAGGTCACTAGGAAGTTAAACCTTAGAAAGAATAGTGACCATCGTACCTGTCGATGCGAGAGAGTTTTGCTAGTCTGAAGATATTGGAGGTTTTTATGGTCCGTGTATATAATTATTGGTAGTTGGGTGCCTTCGAGTAAATGTCGCCAATTCTCCAGAGCCAATTTTATAGCAAGCAGTTCCTTTTCACCCACGGGGTAATTTATCTCGGGACTGCTCAGGGATTTAGAAAAAAAAGCGACTGGATGAAGTGGTGAAGTGTGGGTAGGTCGTTGGGAGAGTATTGCTCCTACTGCCATGTTTGACGCATCTACCTCCAGAATGTATTGGAGGGATGGGTCTGGATGGCGTAATATGGGAGCGGAAGTAAACCTTGTCTTTAACAAGTGGAAAGCCTTATTTGCTTCTTCTGACCATTTAAATGGTATTTTTATGCTAGTGAGCTGTGTGAGGGGTCTCACAATAGCAAAAAAGTTTTTTATGAACTTCCTGTAGAAATTTGAAAATCCCAGGAATCGCTGTAGCGCCTTGCGTGTAGTTGGTGTAGGCCAATCCTGAATGCAGGATATTTTACTCATGTCCATCTCGATTCCTGTTTTGGATATGATGTAGCCTAGAAAGAGTACCTCATCTTTATGGAACAAGCATTTCTTCAGCTTCACATAAAGATTATGTGCAAGCAATCTCGATAATACAAGTCTTACATGTCTTATGTGTTCAGACAGGGTCCGTGAATATATAAGTATATCGTCCAGATATACCACAACACAGACATCTAGTAAGTCTTTAAAAATATCGTTTATAAATCGTTGGAAAACTGCAGGGGCATTGCATAGGCCGAATTGCATCACAAGATATTCGAACAATCCGTATCTAGTTCTGAATGCAGTCTTCCACTCGTGTCCATCACGGATTCGAATGAGATTGTATGCTCCTTTCAGGTCTAATTTTGAAAAATAGGTAGCTCCACGCACCTGCTCAATGAGCTCAGGGATAAGCGGTAGAGGATAGCGATCTTTTATTGTGATAGCATTCAATTTCCTGTAGTCGATGATAGGTCTGAGACTTGAATCTTTATTGCGAACAAAAAAGAGTCCTGCTGCTGTGGAAGAAGTGGAAGGTCTAATAAAACCTTTTTCCAAGTTCTCATCCAAATAGGTTTTGAGATGGGCAAGTTCATCCTGTGAAAGAGGATAAACATGACCGAACGGCAATTTGCTATTTGGGAGTAGATCAATGCTACAATCATAGTCTCGATGAGGAGGTAATGCTTGAGCATTTTTCTCAAGAAAAACCTCAGAAAGATCCTGATAACATAGTGGTGCAATCTCATCTGTCACCACAGACAGAATCTTCCCGGAAAACGGGAGGTTTCACGTTTCCTCGCAATAACAAGAAGGGAAGGTCAAGGACCGTTTCTTCCAATCTATGGTTGGTTGGTGTGTGTGCAACCAGGGAAGTCCCAACACAATGGGAAAGTGGGGTGATGGTATTAAATCGAAGGTAGAAGTCTCCCTATGAGACTCGTTAATAGTGACTAGAAGTGCTTGTGTCTGATCGGTGATCGGACCAGAGGATAACGGAACACCGGTAATAAGACTTACTGAGACAGGTTTGAGTTTAGAAATAATAGGAATTTTATTTAAAGCAGCAAAACATATATCCATATAATTTCCACAAGATCCTGTGTCAATCATGGCCTTAGTAGTAATCCTGTTCTGGTCCCACTGTAATGTCAAAAAAACAGAAATGTAGGGGTTAGTGAATGAAGTTGTCAATCCTCCTAGGGAGACATGTGAACACTCACCCTTCTTTTTGTTGACTAGGGGACAGACGTTTATCTTGTGATCCGGGGATGCACAGTACAAGCAGAGATTTTCATTTCGTCTTTTGGCTTTTTCCATAGTTGATAGCGGTGGGCGTATGGTTCCTACCTCCATAGGAACGGCCAGACTCCGAGAGGAAACGGATAATGGCATTCCCATCTTTTCAGCCTTTCTTTCTCGTAGTCTTCTATCTATGGTAATACTGAGTTGTATTAATGCATCCAGGGTTTTTGGCAGATCCGCTCGGGCGAGCTCGTCCTTAACGGCTTCTGATAGGCCAAGCCTAAATTGGGTTTTCAGAGATGCATCATTCCATTCTGAATCAAGGGTCCATCTCTTGAACTCTGCGACAAAGTCTTCTACAGGCCTCCTTCCTTGTTTCAAGGATCTTAACTGAAGATCAGCAGTACTCTGCCTATTGGGGTCATCATATAGGCTAGTGAGCTCTGCCAGGAACAAGGCATAGGAGTTGAGAAGCTGGTCGTTTTTCTCAAAAAGAGAATCTGCCCAGGCTCGAGGATCGCTTGATAGGTAAGAAATAATAGTACAAACCTTAATGTGATCAGTAAGGTAGGTACGAGGTTTTAGCAAAAAAAGTAACTCACATGCGTTTTTAAATTCGCAAATTTTTTTGCGATCGCCTGTAAATACCAAAGGGGGATTTATCTTGGGTTCAGGGGACTGAGCAGAGGTAAGTTGTGTCAGTTTAATTACCTGCTGCGACAGAGCCTGATTGTCTTCTTTTAATTCAGCAAGTGCGTGTATTAACGCAGATACTTGCTGTTTTAATTGTGTCACCTGAGTGGTTATTTCTGCCGAATCCATTTTTTGGTTCGTTCAATCTGTAACGCTCCTGCGTTTCTTATATGGTGTGGATTTTCAGCTGCAGAAATAGTTCCACGTCAGTAGTCATGTAAGAGATATGCTGAGATACCATTCCCAACCTCAATGACTCATCATGTGTGGAAGGTCTTATTTCAGCCAGTAAATACACACAATTAGCAAGCTGGTTCCTAGAATGACTTTATGTATGTGGTAACACAATGATGAAGGTTGAGGGATAGGTTGAGTGGAGGTGGTAGGTGATAGACACTTGAAGGTGAGACAGTAGCAGATGGATGCAGGAAGGTTTAGCAATGTTGTATGGTAGCAGATGACAGAATAGCAGGTGGACATACAAAAGAGATCAACCCAGTGCAGAAAAGTAGCAGTAGTCTCAAGAGCTAGCAATCTAGTTATGCAGATGTGATAAACAGTCTTTACTATGCAGAGCTAGATAGTGTAAGCTTAGTATAAGTTTATAGAGAATTCCCCTGCGGGGTACTTAGCACTATTAGCGATACAGCCGAAGGGTGGTTCAGGAGAGGCGGATGATCCAGTAGCGGGATACAGGGATCAGCGCGGCGAGGTTCCGTCAGCGAGGTAAGCTTGCAAGCATGGAAGCTTCAAGCAAGGTTAGCATCCAGGTAAGGGTGTTTGAACGAACACATGTGAGTGAGAACCGGCGCTTTAAATAGCCATCTAGTCCGGCGCTGGGTGATGACAGCTCCAGTCTTAAAGGTGTATGCGCACCTTTCCAAAAGTAAATGGTGGGGCGCATACACTTGTGGAAAGTGTAATTTAGGGTACCAAAGGTACCGGAACATTACAATGCGCTTGTAAAATCCTGATTGGCAGCCCACAGATTCTGCAGCGTCCGTACTTCCCCCATTCACTGCCCAACCTGGAATTCAGGCGGAAACAGCTGATTTTACTCCCCTTAATTTTCTTGAGCAGTTTTTCACAGAGGATCTGTACAGATCGTTTGTATGCTAATCCATTTATCGCCGTAAACATAAATTTTACCCTTGCCAAACAATTTGACTGGAAACTTATAGTGGTTCCCAAATTTAAGACCTTTCTGGGCCTATCCCTCAACATGGGCATTACTAAAAAGAGGGAGTTGCGGTCATATTGGTCCACTGACCTAATTCATCATATTCCTGTGTTCTCTGCTGCTATGGCCTGTGCTAGATATGAGCAAATATTGGCTCTTGCACTTCATTGACAATAACTCTGTCATCCTCTGGGTGACCCTAAATATGACTGGCTCCACAAAATTCAGACCCTCGTAAACCACTCCAACCAAAAATTTGCAGCCTTGTTTATCCCCCAAAAAGATGTGTGCATTGATGAGTCCCTGATTAAGTTTTCTGGCCGCCCTGCTTTCAAATAGTTTCTCCTAAGCAAGCGTGCCAGGTATGGGGTCAAGATGTATAAGCTCTGTGAAAGGGCAACAGGCTATACAGGTAGTTTCCTGGTCTATGAGGGAAAAGATAGCAGCGTGGAGGCCCCCAACTGCCCAGACTGAATAGGAAGCAGCGGCAAGATTGTTTAGGACTTGGTGCCACCCTTATTTGTAAACGGATACCATTTATACGTGGACAATTTCTATACAAACGTGCCACTTTTTAGACTTGCAATTGGCATATGTGGCACCATACGATCTAATCACCGGGGCTTTCCCCAATGGCTTGTAAATGCCCAACTTAGTCAGGGAAAAAGAAAGCCTGCAGAGAGGTGCAATGAATTGTTTGCAGTAAGGGGGAAGGACAAACGGAACATTTTCGTTCTGTCATCCATTCATGCAGATAGGGCAGTCCAAATTACCGACTGGTGTTGTTGAGAAGCCCCTCTGTGTCCACGACTACAACTGTAAAATGGGAGGGATAGACTTCAACGACCAGATGATTGGACTGTACTCGGTTGCCCGTAAGGCCAGACGCTGGTACAAAAAAGTGTCTGTATACTTATTCCAATTAGCTCTTTTCAACGCTTATGTATTATACAAAGCACCAGGAAGAAGTGGAACCTTCCTAAAATTCCAGTAAGAAATCATCACAGCCCTTCTGTATCCAAAAGGTGCTGTGGCCCAATTTCCCAATCAAGTTGCAGTGAGCCGGCTGCATGAGAGGCATTTCCTCCCTGCTACCCCTACCTAAAGAGCACCCCAAAAAAGATGCCTTGTTTGTGGCAAGCGCGGATATAGACGTGACACCCGCTATTTATGTCCTCCCTGTTCTGGCGAACCTGGTCTCTGCCTCAGTGACTGCTTCCACACACACTAGTGGAGTATTAGTATAGGGTACAGCATGGCACAATCTAGGGCACACTTTTACACAGGGTCTCAAAATCACATTTTGAAAGACCCTAGCCTGGAACGTTTATAGTTACTGGTATGTTGCTGGACTTTGCTGGACTTTGAGTGGTTATACCGGAATGATGCCTGCAGGTTTAGACATCATCTTGATATTATTTTTTTCACACGGTGGTCAGCTTTCATGTAAACACAAAGCTAGTGGCTAATTAGCCGTTAGACTGCTTTTACAAGCAATGGGAAGGGGATAACCCCCCCCCCTCACCCCGCCTTCCATGGTTTTCTCTGGCTCTCCGGTCCTACCGAAGACCTGCGAATGAAGTGGGTGGTTCCACCAGCTGACCATAGAACTGATCGGAGACCTGAACAGCTCCAATCATCTCTATGGCCTAAGAAACCAGAAGCTATGAGCATTTCATGACTTCAGTTTTGCCGGATATAAACAGCTCCATTGGGAAATTGGGAAAGCATATTATCACACCAGTCTTGGTGTGGTCAGATGCTTTAAGGGCAGAGGAGAGATCTAGAGTCTAATAGACACCAATTTTTTAAGAAAGAGTACCTGTAACTACCTATTGCTATCATGTTTACATTCCCTCTGATAACAAAGACATTGTAAAAATAAGTTAAAAAAGCAAAATAAATAATTAAAAAACAAAAAGAAAAATATTTTATATTTTGCCCCAAGTTTCAGGAAAATGCCAACATATCTTTTTTTTTTTTTTTTTTACACAAAGTTTTCACTTAACCACTTGCCGACCGCTCACTCGAGCTCTACTGCGGCAAAGTGGTTAGTTATCGTCCAGCGACGTAGACCTACGTCGCTGGACTCCTCCCCTTGTGGGCGGCACACGTGCGCCGCCGGAGGCTCGCTCCCGCTGTATTCATTCACAGCGGGAGTCGGGCCAGGGGAGGAGTGGCGGCGATCTCCGCTGCTCTTCCCCGATCGTCGGGGAATCGAGTTTGGAGATCTCCTAAGTGACAGACAGTGACAGATTGCAGGGTTCAGCATAGCTGAACCTTCGATCTATCCCTGCGTCACTCAGTCACCTCCCCCCACACATGTTAGTAAGCACCAGTAATACATTAACCCCTCCCTCTCCAATAAAATTAACCCCTTCCCTGCCAGTGTCATTTTTACAGTAACAGTGCATATTTATAGCACTGATTACTGTAGTAATGTCACTGGTACCCCCAAAAGTGTCAGAAATGTCAGTCAAGGGTCCGATCTGTCCGCCGCAATGTCGCAGTCCCGCAAAAAAAAAATCGCAGATCGCCGCCATTACTCATTAAAAAAAAAACACCAAAAATTACAGAAATCTTTCCCTTAGTTAGTAAATGCAATAACTTTTGCGCAAACCAATCAAAATACGCTTATTGTGATTTTTTTTTTACCAAACATAGGTAGCAGAAAACAAATTGGCCAAAAATTTTAAAAAATTTAGATTTTTACATTTTTTTTGGGGGGGGGGGGGAATTTCATATAAAAAATGTGAAAAATATTGTTATTTTTTCAAAATTTACGCTCTTTTTTTGTTTATAGCGCAAAAAGTAAAAATAGCACAGGTGATCAAATACCACCAAAAGAAAGCTCTGTTTGTGGGAAAAAAAGGACGTAAATTTAGTTTGGGTACGGCGTCGCACGACCTCGCAATTGTCAGTTAAAGTTGCACAGTGCCGAATCGCAAAAAGTGGCCTGGAGGTAAGACAGCAAAATCCTCCAGTGGTAAAGCGGTTAAATGATATATTGCTCAAATATGCTATGGGTATATGTGAAATATTTAATTTTCATAATTTTTCATATAATTTATGTTTAGCCATATCATTTTAATGTTGTTGATAATAAATATGAATGTATCTATTTGTACGGCAAACACAACAATGGGAGTTCACATGATGACTAATTTTTAAGGCTGCACACCATTGGCTAACTACACAGAAGGTGTACAAACATGGCCGCCGATTTGGCCCCCAAGGGTGTACTAACATGGCGACAGCTCAGCCTATAAAAAGACCGAGAGTAGCGCTAGATGGCACGCTCCAGATGATGTCGTAGTGACGAAACGCGTAGGGCGTGGCTTATTACGTCAGTATGTCACTTCCGATCACGGCGGTTCAGAACGGTGGAGCACGGAAGCAGCACAGCCTGGCGGACTCTGCGCGCTGAAAGTGAACTCCCTAACTGTGAGTGGATGTAGTGCTTGCTCCAACTCAAATACTATATACTACGCAATGGAGGCTATTTTGTATTGCAACACTTGATGGGAACCGAGCTACCTGTTACAAGTGTGCGGTAAGCATTTGCACCTAGTGGGGATCCACAGGCGCTAGTTCTCTCACAAAACGGCATACAACTGAGCACCTGGTGCATTGGCACATGTTTGTATAAACAGCACTAAGCACTTTGCATATTTAAGTGGTGACACTATATGGTTTTATCAAACACACTATATGCACTTTTTATGATTTTATGGATGAAATATCTACCGGTTTTACAGTTTTATGCTCACTATAAACGCACAGTATACACATCTTTTGCCTTCACATTTTTAATACTGTGGTAGCGCCGACACCAACATTCTTGCACCTTATCACTTACACACTACCTCAGAGGTAGGTTGGTGGCAGCTTACACCACCAATCTAAAATAGTCCAATAAATGTACTAAAGCTCCATAGCGCTGGTATAAATCTCACCCCCTATATGTGAAATTACACCCCAAAATACATTCTGCTGCTTCTCCTGAGTATGAGGATACCACATGTGTGAGGTCTAGCCGTGTACAGGACCCTGAAAACCAATCACCGCCTTCAGGTTTTCTAAGAGCGTAAATTGTTGATTTCACTCTTCACTATCACAGTTTTGGAGGCCATGAAATGTCAAGCTAGTACAGGACCCCCCAAATTACACCTTTTCAGGAATTAGACACCCCAAGGTATTTGCTAAGAGGCATGGGGAGTATTTTGCAGCTCTCATTTGTTTTGGAAAATGAAAAAAGAAAAAGAAAACATATTTTTTTTCTTTTTTCTATTTTTTAAAACTTTGTCACAAAAAGCAACAATTTATGCCCTTAGAAAGCCTGAAGGCGGTAATTGGGTTTTCAGGGTCCTGTACGCGGCTAGACTGGAAGTTTGTACCTATCTGCCAAGTAAGCAATACTGGTCTAAATAAACAATTTTTAGTGGGATTTTCTGAACTTTTTGGCTTTTCTTCTTCCTACATGTCCTTATACTACCTACCATGGGGAAGTGGTCTGCCTGGAACACGGGGACTTAAAACTAACTGGAGGAAAGTTTAAAACTAATCTTAGAAAGTATTAATTTACTGAAAGGGTAGTTGACGCTTGGAACAAACTCCCAGCAGAGGTAGTAAACCAGTCAACAGTAAATGGCTTCAAATATGTTTGGGACAAACATAGATCCAAATTCAAACAATAAGGTTAATGAAAAGAAAAAAAAAGGCAGACTTGATGGACTACTCTGTCTTTTTCTACCATCACTTTTCTATGTTTATACATATAATTTATTATTGGTATGAACATATTACACTATTGTTGGATTTTTTATTTGAGGACCAAAGGATTTAGAGGAGCATCACTGGAGCACCACTGTTGTGGATTGATGTGCAATTGGAAATTTGTGTTTTCGGTAAGGATAAACACAGCAGGGGAACAGAGTAAGTGTGTGTATTGGTCATTTAATCTGGTAACTGGTATCCTGTGATATTGAACTTACACAGACCTGTTGAATAGAGGAGTGTTTGCTATATAGCGCTGGATAGTGTGAACTAAATTTAGTAAACATCTGCCAGTGGGCGATGTGGATTCATCTGGTAGCTGTGGAATTTATTGCGGGGTTCACTTGTGCACTTGAAAATAAAATATGAATATTCCAGAGGTGTAGACTTTTGCTCAAGGGTTAGATAGGGTATAATGCCATTATTGCTGATTGTATTGGGCTTGTGACACATAATTTAAGTAGGGTTGCTCCAAGAAAGCCCAGTGCTCAAAAGCTTTTTCCACATCCAGTGTCAAAAGCAAGGTTTTTGTGGAGTTCAACATACCTAAGAATGCTGAGCATTCATCTAGTGGTGTCTGGGTCCTGATGGCCTTTAACAAAACCTATTTGATCTGAATTTACCAAAGTGGGTAGGAAACTGAGCAGGAGCAATGCTTTTGCTTTTGTGTATATTTTTATGTCAGAATTGAGGAGTGAAATTGGTCTAGAGGTACTTGGCAAAGATGGGTCCTTCTCTTGTTTTAAAATAGTGATGATAACCGCTTGGAGTATTTCCTTAGAAAATTGGCCAGTCGTCATGGACATGCTATACTTTTTTACTAGGTGTTGATTTAGGGTACTACAAAATTGTTAGTAATATATTTTAGAAAAGCCATAAAGTTTTGGCTGATGGTAGAGAATCTTTAATTTTTTAGATTTCTAGTGAATGGACAAGATAGTAGGTCAAAGTTGGAAGCAGTCAATGATGGCAAGGAATGGATAGTGTGGATAGGAACTGGTTTATTTGGTCAGTGGTAGAATAAAAGGTATGGTGGTCTGCTTTGAGGTCATAAAAAGAAGCAGGGTACTGTTTAACCCTTTTTCTGACAGGCCCTGCGTTTTACTTTTAAACTCAGC